>NC_045806.1:49241719-49311731 GCF_009873245.2 Balaenoptera musculus | reverse complement strand
TGTAGGTGGTTTGGGGTACTATGGGCATCTTAACATTATGAATTATTCCAATCCAAGCATATGGGATATCTTTCCACTTACATATGCCTTATTCTATTTATTTTCAATGTACAGGTCTTTCACCTACTTGGTTAGATTTATTCCTAAGTATTTTATTGTTTTTGCTTCTGTTATAAATGGAATTACTTTCTTAATTTCTCTTTCATATCTTTCATCATTAGTGCGTAGAATGCAACTGATTATTCCATGTTGATTTTGTATCCTGAAACTATAGTGAATTGATATGTTAGTTGATATATTTTTGGTGTAGCCTTTAGGGTTTTCTATACAGATTGCCATGTCATCTACAAAGAAAAGCAATTTTACTTCTTCCGTTCCAATTTGGGTGCCTTTTATTTCTTTTTCTTGCCTAATTGCTCTTGCTGGGACTTTGATACTATATTGAATAGAAGTGGTGAGGTGGACACCCTTTTCTTGTCCTGATCTTAGAGGAAAAGCTTTTAAATTTGCATCACTGAGTATGATGTTGGATGCGTACTTGTCATATATGGCCTTTTTCATGTCTAAGTTCATTCCTTCTATACTTAAGTGGTTGAGAGTTATTATTATGAAAGGGTGTACATTTCGTCAAATGGTTTTGCTGTATCTGTTGAGGTGATGATATGATTTCTATCCATTATCCTATTAACGTGGTGTATTGAGATTTGTATGATGAACCATTCTTGCATCCCAGGGGTGCATCTCACGTGATCACAATGTAGATTCTTTGAATGTGGTGTTGAATTTGGTTTGCCAATATTTTTTGAGAATTTCTGCATGTGCATTTGCCAGGGATATTGGCGTGTACTTTTTTTTTTTCTTCTTGTATTTGCCTCGTCTGGCTTTTGTGTCAGAGTAAGGCTGGCCTCATGATAATGAGTTTGGCAGTATTCCTTCTCTTCAATTTCTTGGAAGGGTTATCATTAATTTTTCTTTAAATGTTTAATAGAATTCACCAGTGAAGCCATCTCGTCCCAGGCTTTTGTGTGTGTGGCGGTGGGGAGGGGGGTTGGGGGTGGGTGTGGAATTTTCATTATGGACTCAATCTCCTTACTAGATTTAAATCTTTTCAGATTTTCTATTTCTTCATGATTCCAGTCTTGGTAGATTTTCTGTTTGTAGGACTTTATCATTTTCTTCTAGGTTATTCAATTTGTTGGCATTTATTGTTCATAACAGTCTATTATGGTCCTTTGTATTTATGCATTATCAGTTGTATTGTTTCCTCTTTCATTTCTGATTTTATTTATTTGCATCCTCTCTCTTTTTTTTATTAGTCTGTCTAGCTGAGAGTTCGCCAATTTTCTTTATCATTTTGAGAAACCAAATCTTTTGTTTCATTGATTTTTTCTATGGTTTTTCTAGTCTCTATTTCATTGATTTCTGTTCTGATCATTGTTATTTCTTTCTTCTGTTAACAAGGAGCTTAGTCTGTTCTTCTTTTGCTAGTTCCTTGAGGTGCAAATTAGATTGTTTGTTTGAGACCTTTCTTTATATTAATGTGCGCATTTATCACTCTAAACTTCCCTCTTAGAACTGCTTTTGCTGTATTAATTGTGTCTGGCTCTTTTGTAGCTCCTTTGTTTCCTTATCCTTCTCTTGTTGTGCGTGTGAGTGTGCATGTGTGCAGAGGTTGTGTGTGTGTGTGTGTGTGTGTGAGAGAGAGAGAGAGAGAGAGAGAGAGAGAGAGAGAGAGGGATTTGATGATTTTTCCATAGTAGTAAGCTTTGATTCCTTCTTTTTATCTTTTCCAGCTTTTTGCTTTGTGAGGACCATGGGGCCTACATAAGACATCTCATAGACATAAAAATCCATTTTAAGTTGATAACAAGTTAACTTCTACCATATAAAAATACTCTATGCTTTAACTTCTCCCTCACACCCACCCTCCTGGCCAACATTTTATGTTATTGATGTCACAATTTACATCTTTTATATATGGTGTTTCCGTTAACAAATTATTGTAGTTTTTGATATTTCTAATATGTTTGCCTTTTAACTTCTACACTAGAGTTTAAAGTAATTTATGTACCACTATTACAGTATTAGTCTTCTTAATTTGACTATATTCTTACCTCTACAGTGAGTTTTATGCTTTTTCATATGTTGTCATGTTACTAATTAGCATCCTTTTCTTTCAATTTGTAGAACACCCTTTAGTGTTTCTTGTAGGGCTGGTCTAGTCGTGGTATACTCCTGCAGTTTTTGTTTGGGAAAGGCTTTATCTCTCCTTCATCTCTGAAGAACGACTTTTCAGAGTAAAGTATTCTTATTTGGCAGTGTTTTTCTTTAGCACTTTAAATATACCTTCCCAATCTCTCCTGGCCTGCAAGTTTTCTGCTGAGAAAACCCACTGATAGCCTTATGGGGGTTCCCTTTATGTGAGGAATTTTGTCCTCTTGCTTCTTTCAAGATTCTCTCTTTGTCTTTGATTTTAGTCGTTTTTATTACAATATGTCTCGGAGAGGATCTTTTTGGATTGACTCTTTTGGGGAACCTATGAGTTTCATAAACTTAGATGTCCAAATCTCTCCCCAGATTTGAGAAGTTCTCAGCATTATTTCTTTAAATAAGGTGTTTGCTCCTTTCTTCCTTTTCTCTCCTTCCAGGACTCCAATAATGCATGGATTGTTTTTCTTAATGGTAACCAATAACGGACTTAGGCTTTCTTCACCTGTTTACTTATTCTTTTTTTCTTTATGATTCTCTGGGTGGATAATTTCAGATAACCTGTCTTTGAGATCACTGGTTGTATCTTCTGCTTGGTCGGGTCTGCTGTTGAAGTGTTCTATTGAATTCTTCAGTTCCATCATTGTACTCTTTAACTCTTGGATTTCTGTTTGGTTTTATTTTAATGGTTTCTATTTCTCTGTCGAACCTCTCATTTTGTTCATGTATTGTTTTCCTAATTTCATTCAGTTGTCTTATCTGTGTTTTCTTTTAGTTCACTGAATTTCTTTAAGAGGATTATTCTGAATACTTTGTCAGACAATTCATAGTTCTCCATTTCTTTAAGGTCAGATATTGGAGCTTTATTAGTTTCCTTGGTCCTGTCATGTTTCCCTGATTTTTTGTGATCTTTGTGTCGTTGTGTTGGTGTCTTCTCATTTGGAGAAGTTGGCATCTCTTCCAGTCTTTACACACTGGCTTTGGCAGAGAAGGTCGTTCACCAGTCACCCTGTCCAGAGATTCTGGATGACTCTGGTGGTTTCTGCAGGCAGGCTTCCTGCTGGAGTCTGGTGCTTTGATCAATATTTGGGTAGTCCTGGCAGTTGGGTCCATGAGATCTGGACCATTGCTTGAATCAACAGGGATTGGCATGGTGCCTGGCTCTGTGGGGGTGGGTCCACTGGAGCAGGCCTGGAGCTTCGATCTGCATGGCAGGCCTGGTGCTGGAGCCCAGGGTGTTGGGCCTGGCACCTGGGTCCATGTGAGTGGGCCTGGATCCTGGGTCCATGGGGTCCAACCATGCACCAGTTACCACTGGGGTGGGCTTGGTCACTGGGTCCACAGGGACCAGCCTAGTGACTGTGGCTGGCTATGGGTGTCTGGCTGATGCTGAGGCAGGCTGGGAGCCTGGATCTGTGGGGGCAGCCGGGAGCTGTGGAAATCCTGGAGACAGGGCCCAAGGGACCTGGCTTGGAGGCTGGGGCTGTGGAGGCTGACCAGATTCCAGAGACCACTGGAGTGGGCCTGGAAACTGGCTCCCCAAGGGATGGCTTGGCCCTGGGGGAAGGCTGAAAGCCAGGGGTCTCAAGAGCCTGCTTGGAGCTTGGGTCCATGGGAGGTGAGCTGACACTGGGGCGAATGTGTAGACTGGGTTGTGGGCGTTGGCCTAAAGCCTGAGGCTACAGGGGCCGGCCTGGTGCTTGTGTGGGTCTGGTGTTTGGGTCCACAGTAAAGTTGGGTGCTCACTTCACTCTCCTTCCCCCACAGGAAGAGTGTCTCTCTCCACACAGGGCTGCTCAGGTTTGGGGGAAGGGTGACAGAGGTAATGTGAAACTGACTTTCATATCCTCCTCAGTATACCTTTTCTTATTTCTGCGCTCCACCTGGTTGCTGTAATCCTTCACCTGGAATCCTTAGCTCTTGGGAAGGCATTTTTGTGTGTGGATAGTTGTCCAAATTGATGTTCCTACGAGGGTACAAGTGCTGGAAACTCATTCTGCTATCTTTCTGAAGTCACTCTCTTTCCATCAGTTTTTTTGCACATGCTAAAATAGATGATTTTAGAGATTTGTATATGTTAAAATAGAAAACTAAAGCCTTGGCTAGTAAGACCAAAGTCTGGGTTTCCTCAGTAATGGTATCTATTGATTGCATCTTTCTCCTGTGTTTGGGATTTGTTTTCATATCTTTTGCATGTCCCCCGAGTTTTTCGTTTTTCCCTTGAAAACTGTACATATTATATAATATATTATGGCAACCATGGAAATCAGATTTCTGATCCTCACTCCCATCACAGTTTTTTGTTTTTCTTTTTTTTTTTGGTCGTTATTTTTATAGTTATATTTGTTTAATGATTTTCTGAAATAATGATGTAATGTCTGTATTCATTGTCATGTGTGACCACTAAAGCCTCTGCTTGGTTAGTCAGTGGTCAGGTTATAACTGGACAGATGATTTCCTTAAATACCTGGAATCAGTAAGTCTCCCAGTGTGCCATGGGCCTCTGTGTACCTATTGGGACATACCTACAACCCCTCAGCCAGTCCTTTGACAACTCCACCTTAACCTCCACTTTCTCCTTGCAAGGAGCTTCAATGTCAGCCTGAATAAGAGAGCTTAAAGTCTTCTCATGTCTTTCCTGAGCATGGGCACAATCTTATGCATTGCCTTTTACATTCCCAGGAATATGTAGGAGCTTATCAAAGCTCCACATGGACGCCTCAATTCCCTAATTTTCCTTTTAACATTTTGGTTAGGCTACTGTCTTCTCCACCTGTTTATCCACTGCTGGAGGCAACTGTGACCCTAAACTATTGCCTCTAACAGTTTTGACAATTGCCCCTGAGGAAAATGTGTTTCCCATTGGGTGAGCTCTGAGTCAGGTCAAATAAAGACAACCTTGTGAGTGGTTGTCCACCAGGGCTTCCAGGGAATCACCAGACTGGTCAAATAATAACAGTTCTCTGGGAATGGGTCTTTGATGGAACTGCAGTCCTGTTCTGTCTTCTCTGGCAGCTATCAGGCTGTTGGTGTTCACTGTAATTTCAGGCTGTTGTCTCTCAAAGTTACCATGAAGCTGGGGGAGGAATGGAAATAGGGCAAATTAAAACACCAGAAAGCTTGTATTTTCTGCCAGTTTTCTTATTATTTTTAAGAAAGAGATAATTTCCCAGAGGTCCTTACTCTTCCATTTTCTCCAGTGTCATCCTTAATTTGCGTTTGAAGGAGAGGTAGAGGTTCTTCAGGAAAACAAGGGGGTTTGAGTAAATTATTCTTTGCATATGGAGATACTTTTCATAGGAAAATTTGCATGCAAGAAAACCTGAGGAGGAAAATAGAATGATGTGAGTTCCAGGATATATAAAATTTGAGCCTTCTCATAATATACAACAGGGAATGGAGGGGACTTTTCCTGTTTCATGCCTGTTTTATGCCCTTCTTTCTGGGCACGTCCCCCTGTATCATCCTGACATTGGGTCTCTTTATACATTTCTATGTAAGAGAGACCAGGTGATACTCAGGCTTGTCTCTTTGGTGCGCAAGAGGGTTGAGAGGTAAATGAATAGATAAAGGGATTTTCTCATCTTGGAGATCGTATCTGACACAAACTTCAAAATAGCCTGTAACTTCTAGATCTCTAAAATAATAATGATGATGATGACAACGATAATGATGATGGAACTAATAGCTAACGCTTGCTGAGGTCTTCCTATTTGTGAAGGACTGTTAAGTGTTGATTAGTTTGGGAATAATACATACCCACAAGGACACTATGAGGTAGGTACTGTTATTTTACCCAATTTGAAATGAGGGCCAAATAAATTTATTCTTGTACCTATTCATAAAATTCCTGTGAATTCCAAACTTTTCAAATCAGGTATATTGCACTGGCTACTCAAACACCACAAGTTGCAGTTGCTTTCAGAGATACGATTTTCTGAAAGCGTGAACAATTATTGATAAAACTGTGAAAGAATAAACAAAATACAATGTTCCCTCGATTTACATGATCATTTCATATATAATAAAGTCAGTCCATATTAAAGCTCTGTAAAATTTGTAATTCGCAGTTATACACAAAATGGAGTTCGTTTCTGCCTTGGGGTGAGTTTAAATGGCCTTTTCACCTCAATACATATTCAGTAAGCTATTTGCCGATCGTGTTATCTTCCACTGAAGGGATGTCCTGCACATCCATGATCTTGGCACACTGAGCGCCAGTAAAGCCCCCCTGTCTTTTGACATCCAAAAATGCCCATACACATTTCCAAAACATGCACTAGGGGTGGGAAATATCACTCTATTGAAAATATTGCCCTGGACTGCGTCATCAATAACTGCAAGTCATCTCAATTTCAAGCATTGCAGTGTCCCAATAGATACCTCCTTTCTCCAGTCCATTTCCACAAGCACTCTGAAACTGACAGTTCAAGACCCCAGTGGGACCTTAGTAGGTACCCAGTAACCCTACAAACTTTTCAGTATTCCTCAAAGTTTTTATGTCCCCATTTCCCTCCTTACCCAGTTTCAGGTCTTTGATCAATTATTAAAATACCTCTCTTATGTACATATATTTTCAAATCCCTTTCTCTCTCTCTCTCTCTCTGCCCCCGCCACCCTCTGCCTCTCACCAAATTTCAAGTTCGGTCAAATCATCTCTCTACCTACTTAAAACCTGCAGCCTTCCAATCCCCAGTTGAACGTAGGTGGAGAAACCATGATGAATGGTAACACCGTAAATCCATGACCATGAACCTCAAGTGGGTGTTTAAAGTTGTATGGCAATAATACTACATGTTCCTAGTGCAGTTCTCTCCCACCGCGGCTTAATATTTGAATACGATCCAACAGCATTTAATAAGAATAGTGCTCTGGCTCTGTCTCTAGAAATACTGAATTAATTGGTACTCCAAAGTGTTAACAGCTCTCCAGGTGATTCATTTTTGAGTTTTTTATTTTTGGTATTTTGTTTTTTAAGTTTTGTCTTTGTCCAGTTTTATCGAGATATAGTTGACATACAGCACTGTATAAATTTAAAGTGTACAGCATAATGACTTGATTTACATATATTGTGAAATGATTACCACCATAACTTTAGCAGTCAACTAATATTTGAGAAGGGAGCCAAGAATGCTCAATGGAGTATTTATTCTTCAATAAGTGGTGCTGGGATATTGGATATTCACATGTAAAGAATGAAAGTAGACCCTTATCTTTCTTCAGGTAATTCTAATGTGAAGCTGGAGTTAAGAACCAATACCCTAGCTCATTCATTCCCCTACTCTCTTGGATGACCCCTTCCTACCTTTTTCTCCCTCCTCATACTTCCATCAACTTCTCTCCCATCCTCATTCACTGCCAGTGACCTTGTTTTCCACTTCATTAAAAACATAGAGGCAATAAGAGGAGAACTACAAACTCCCACTGCCACCCCACTCCACCTGTGCTCATGCTCTTTGGCACTTCCTCCTGTTTTTCAAATGAACTCCTGGGGCTTCTATCTAAAGATATTCCATTCTACTGATGCACTGGATCCCATTCATACCTGACAATTTCCCAAGGAAATTGCTCTAGAAATTCTCCCACCCAAGCTCTCTCTTGTATCATCAAGTTTCCTTCTTTTTTCTTTCATTCTCATTAGTAAACAGACATGCTATAACTTCTCCCACTTAATGCCTCCAGCTACCACACCATTTTCCTCCTCCCCTTTCTGGCAAATATCCCTCAAAGGCATGTCTATATTCACTGTCTCAAAATCCTTTCCTCCCATTCTCACATGAACACACTCCATTCAGGCTTTCTGTCCAATACTCTGCTGAAACTGCTTGTATCTGTGTCACAAATGACCTCTATGTTGCTGAATCCAATTGCTATTTCCCCAGTCTTCATCTTACTTGACCCTCTCAGCTGCATTTGAGACAACTGATGACTCCTTCCTCCTTGAAACTTTTACTTCATTTGGCTTCTAGAAGACCACTTTTTCCTGGTGTTCCTCCTACTTCACTGACGGCTCCTTCTCACATTTTGCTGGTCTTCCTCTTCTTGACTTCTGGGCGTGGTTGGCCCTGAGCTCCATATTTAGACTTCTTCACGTTTCTAGCTACTCTCACTCCCATGGAGAGTTCATCCTGTCTAGTGACTCTGAACACCATCTGGAGCAGGGATTTTTTTGCACTGTGACAAAGTTATGGCCAATTAATTCTTCCAGATCCCTTTTTCTGAGTAAAAAGATAGAATCCCACTAGGGACAATGAAGAAACAACATTTTACCTCTTTGTCTTTTCTCAATATTCCTACTATAATTAATACACCCACACATGTTATTATATCATAATACATTATACTATATATGTTTGCATTTTCTTTTGTTTTCTATGCTTTTCTATATGGCTGGTGCTTTTGCCAATTTTTTTTTTTTTACTCATTCTGCTCATTTGTAAGATACTTATCCTATCTTTTTGTAAATTGAAGTATAGTTGATTTACAATATTATATTAATTTCAGGTGTATACAGAAACATTAATTCGAAAAGATACATGCATTCCAATGTTCATAGCAGCACCATTTACAATAGCCAAGACATGGAAGCAACTCAAGTGCCTATCAACAGATGATTGGTTTAAGATGTGAGATACACACACACACACACACACACACACACACACACACACACACACACACAATAGAATACTACTCAGCCATAAAAATGAATGAAACTCTGCCATTTGCAGCAACGTGGATGGACCTAGAGAATATTATGCTTAGCGAAATCAGTCAGACAGAGAAAGACAAATGCGGTATGATATCACTTATATGTGGAATCTAAAAAATAATACAAATGGATATATATACTCATCCTATCTTTAACTCTACTCTTGGTGTCTCTAGGTCAGTGGTTTTGAAAGCAAGGCGCCTGCACCAGCAGCATCAGCATAACCTGGGAACTTGTTTGTTAGAAATTCAAATTTACAGTACCCATCTCAGATTCACTCATCAGAAACTCTAAAACCTAACAATCTGAGTTTTCACATAGCCCTCCTTCTGCATGTTGCTAATGTATACAAAGTTGTTTGTGTCTCTAATTTACAGTTAATGTCAGAAACAGAACAGTATATACTGGCTGTCCTGTACGAAAGCTGACGATTTAGTGCCTTTACCCTTCTCATATCTACCCATGTCCTGACCTCCCTTTAAATGTTTTTTGGTTGCTATCCTCTCGGATCTAGGGGCATGCTGTCATGTTGGTATAATTATTCCTGTAGCAGCTTCTTTCTCGCCCACTCCTAGTCATACTATATTGTTGAACACTTAGGTTGTTTGCTATTATTAATATTACAGGGATGCCTATTTGTGTTGCCATTTTATATTGACCAGGAGCATAGTCTCCATGTGTAGTGTGTATTGCTCCAGCTAGATTATATGGTTTACTCTCCTTAACCTTTCAGCAAACTCGCCTGGTTGTGAGACTAGAAACTCGTCAGAAGTAGTGTTTGAAGGCCTGTGGTCATGTTTGTGGAAGAGTCTGGCCTGCTTCCTGGAGGCATTCTCTCTGTATTTCCTTAAGCCTCTTTACAATGTTTCTCTTCTCTTGTGGTCTTTCGTCTCAAAATGTAGAGCTTTCCCCAAAGACTGAGGCTGAGGTTCGAAATTTACATGCATGCAGTAAATCATACCTGGGCCAACTTTACTGGCAGTTTGCATAATGCAATTTTGACTCTGGGGAAGGGAAATCCTGACATTGCATGAGTTCCTATGAGAGTTTCTTGCCATCCTCAGTATATATATTGTGACGATTTAAAAATTTGGGGAAGCATTAAGGTGATTATATCCATCACCCAGAATCTCTTTTCCCAGAGAAGATCACTGCGAAGATATTACTGTATTTCATTCACTCCTTTTCTCCACAAATATGTGTGTGTATTTCATTCACTCCTTTTCTCCACAAATACGTGTGTGCATAGGTATGCACACACACACACACACACACACACACACACACACACACATATAGATAGATAGATATAGATATAGATATAAACACACACACACACTACTACCTTTTGGGATAAAAAGAATTTGAAATACTCTCTTATCAGTCAATATAATGAAAAACTTAATTTTATGGATATCTAAAAGTCCATCAAATATTTTTAGCATAATTATTTAAATACTTCCCTACTTATTTCTAATATAATTAATACTATAGTGAATACCTTTTTTCATAAATCTTTCAGGACATATATATCTTTTATCAAAATAATCAAGCAGGGATTAAAGGTTTAAGATCTGTTACAAAAAAATGATATGTGATTCAAATAGAGGTTAGAGGTTTATTACATTGATATGCCTCAGGGAACAAACGAAGAGTAAGTGACTTAATTTAAGCAAGGTCAGAGTTTTATAGGGTAGCAGGATAGGTATTCCTTCTGTTTTGCATTAGGCAGCAGTTTTCTCCTTTAGCTGCAACTCACAGTTGGGGGTCGTTCCTGGTTTTGTGCTCTTTGCTCGGGGTGATTGATGCAATCTCAATAAACAACAGAACAGTATTTTCTGAGAGCAGATTTTGCAAGCCTTGTAGCCAAAGTTCACAGAGTGGGGAAGGCAGAGAGAAAAGAAAGAAAGAAGAAAGAAGGAAAGAAAGAAAAAAAAAAAAAAAAAAGAAAGAAGAAAGAAAGAAAGAAAGAAAGAAAGAAAGAAAGAAAGAAAGAAAGAAAGAAAGAAAGAAAGAAAGAAAGAAAGAAGAAAGAAAGAAAGAAAGAAAGGAAGGAAGGAAGGAAGAAAGAAAATAAGGAAGAAAGGAAGGAAGGAAGGAAGGAAGGAAGGAAGGGGGAAGGAAAAGTTGAGGAAAGGGAAGGAAGGAAAAGGAAAGGAAGAAGGAAAGGGGGAAATTAGACACATTTCGTCATGCCTGTTTTAGCACTTTCACAGTCCCCTTGGCCAAGATGAATTCTTTTACATTGCTGGACCATCTAGAAGAAGATATGTAGATATAGATATGATATACATATAGATAAATCAGTAAGACTGTTCAGGAGCTAGAGTTAAAGGAATTTCTTAAGGAGAGTTGGAAGAGTCTTATTCTTCGGTTTTTTGCTTTCCTTAATCAGGGATTGGATCATCTGCTTGGTACCACTGCTCTTGATTAGATATGATAGGACTGACTTAGTGAGGAGTCACTAGCCCTTGAAGGAAAACAATGTGTAAGGAGGACAGCCTTACTTGGAATATGTAGGAAAAGTTGTCCCATCCCTGCCACCTGAAGCCAACTCACAATGTCCTAGAGGTCAAGGCAATGCCATTCACTTATCAAATGTTTTAGTTATCTTCAGAGGTGCATTAATACACCAAGGCATGATAAGGGTTTCTGGTACTCCACTTGCAACAATTGTCACCAATGACGGTGCATGTTCTTCCCTTAGTGCCAGAATGATGCCAGTTGATGACGGGAGACAGCCTTTTGGAATTTCTGTATTTATCAAGCAGGTATGCAATATTTTAAGTGGTATCACTGGTGGCTCAGGTAACTTCATAGATGATGGCATGGAGTACTCAAGCATTACATCCAGCCACTGTGTAATTGTGGGGTCCATAGGGTACCCCTCAGGTGATAGCTGCATCATGAAACCCATCCAGAGCAATGATGGGTCCCTCAAAATTGATGCTTAGTCTATTGGCTTCTTCACACAGTTCCTCTTCATCATTGGTGGTAATGAGTGTTTTTCAGAAGAGTCTACCTGTCCCTAACCTTAGCTTATTCTTCTGCTTTGGCAGTGAGGTTTTAAGTCTGATCTAAAGAGACAACCAATTGATTAAATTGGTGAGATTAAATGTCTTAAAAGAGAAAATGCTAAGCAAGGAAACAGGATCTCATTGGCAGAGGAACGCCTGCAGACATTTGAGCCTCAAATAAAATTCGAGTCATTTGGGGCTCTCCAGGGTATATAGAAACTCGTCAGAGACTATGTGTAGGCTCCTCCTTCAGTCAGAAATGTTTCATCACAGCAAACTAATCTCATAAATTTGGGATTAGAGACCCAGGATACAGATCTAAAAAACAAGACCCCCTTCTCTGAGGGTGTATAGTGTAACGGGTGTTTATTATGGAAAAGTTATTATTGCAGCCCTGACTTGGGAGGGGTTGCATCCTAATCTGCAGTGGTGATGAGAGAGAGATTCCCAGCAGAGTAAAGGACAGGTATTTGCAAAGGGACCGCAGAGCCCGCAACAAAGGTGAACCAAAGCAGCAGTCATAAGTGACATTAGCTTCACAAATGGAGGCCTGGCTTAGAAAATGCCAGCTCTTTTGTGTGCTTGGAAAAGGAGAGGAAATGAAAAGGACAGAAAGAGAAAGGATAAAGAGAAGAAGCAGAAACGGAATGATAAGGAAGCTTGGAAACAACCTTTTTGATTGGCATTTGGAGGTGACTCTGCAGAGATGCAGAAATTCAGAAATTCAGAGTTAAGTTTGTAAATAGCGAGTAGCAGAATTATGATATAAAACAAGGTAATGAAGTGGAAACAAGGATCTTATTCTGTTGTCTTGGGTGGCAGGTGTTCACTGTCCAAGGTCATCTGCTTGTTCTGATGTTCTCGGTAAAGCTGTCCTCTTCTTGTAGTGGAATGCTTTGATGGTATTCCCAGAAGCCTTCAGTTTAAGGTTTCTGGTTAAAGTAGAAATACCATCAGTCTGAGGTCGATGTTTTCTTAGCTAGGAGACATGAACCCAAAGATCTACTCCTTGTAGCTTGACTGCAGTGTTGGCCATAAAGGGCAACTTAATAAAAGGCCCTTCCAATGAGGCTCCAGAGTGTTGTTTTTTGTTTTTTATTTTTCCGGTGTCACATTAAGGATACAAAGACTCTTGGTTTTAAGTTATGTACATACTCGAAAGATGGCTGTGTCAGAAGAGTGGCTTATACCTATTGGGAATGAGTCTGAGCATACTGCATTAGTCCCTTATGAAATGTGGCCGTATCTGCTTGCAACAAAGTGGAGTCTAAGACAGAGGACATTATGTCCAATCTCATTTTGTCTGCCTGTGACAAATTCGTAAGGTGAGAATCTATGATTGGCAGAGGGAGATGACTGGAAGTCCACTGATACCAACAGGAATACCTTAGGCTCTGGTGGTTGTAAGTCTTTAGAGAGTTTAGGAAGTTTTAATTTTAAAGTGGGACCATTGGTAGTACCCATGGTATTTTAAAGTAGTACCATCGAATGTATATATATATGTGTGTGTATACATATATTCTTCCCCTCCCCCCCCCGAGTATTAAGGATGGTAAGGATGGTGTAGCTTTTGGCCAATGGGCAAGACCTTACAAATTCCTTAATTATGGTCTCAGTAAAATGAGTACCTCTGTCACTAGAAAGATAAGTATTCCCCAAGTAAGAAAAACACAAATGTAATGGATTTTCTAGCCAAGGTAAGAGCTATTACCTTTAGGCAAGTGGAAGCTTCTAGCCATCCAGAGGAAGGACAGATAATTGTGGGGAGCTGTATAAATTCTATTTGCAAATATTCAAAAAGTCTTGAGGCTGTGGCGCCTGTCCATGTGCCATCTTCACAGATTTTCCAGGTTAATGAGTCTTGCAGGTTCAGTATGCACTGGGGATATCCTATTCTATCCAATTAAAAATTTCCCGCCTACGTTGCCCCAGAATAATTTTCGAGTCAGTTTACTTCATGGGTAATGGTGTGCACGTTTTTTTTTTGTTTTGTTTTGCTTTCCCAATCTCCACTTCAGAGGGTCTTGGAGAGACCAAAAGGCTGTCTTGGTGACTCTATAACCCACCTGACTGGAGGGTAAAACCAAATTTCTCCCAATATATGAATTTTTTTAAAAGAAGAACTTGTGTTTGTGATTGAAGCTTGCTCAAAGTTTCATGAAAGTGACCTAGACTAACAAGATTGTGTTTAAATTTGCTGAACCTATTGGGCTTGGGTGAGAGCAGCCTCTTTAGAATAGTGGTCAGCCAAAATGTTCTTTGGCCTCATGGGTTTGTTCCTTAGTATGAGCTTCCAGGTTAAATACATGCCATTCCTTAGGAAGGAGCAAGGCATCTAGTAAAGCTTGTGCTTGCTTACCATGCTTAATGGGAGTACCAGCAACAGCTAGGAAAGAAACCCCAATATTTTCCACAGCATACTGGAATCATGAACCACTCCAAAGGTCTGTCTGCTGCTGTATCTATGTTAACACGCATGCAATATGCCTTGTGAGCTGACAGACTTGAGTCAAGTCTGTAGGTTTGGCTAGTTGTGCTGACTTCACTTCAGGAAAGAGATTGGACCGTATAAGTCCTTGAGAGGTGATGACTGCATGGCCAGCTGGAAAATATCCTCATCCTGTCTTAAGGCTTGACCCGCCTACAGAGACTTCTATGTCTGAACCGTGTAAAAGAGTTTCAGGGAAATCAGAGTGAGCCAGGGAATGATCTTGTGTTAAGGTTGGACAATCATGAGTGTACGAGTTAGCTAGGGCTGCCAAAACAAAGTGCCACAGACTGGATGGCTTAAACAAGAGAAAATTATTTTCTCACAGTTCTGGAGGCTAGAAGCCTGAGATCAAGGTGTCACCAGGGTCGTTTCCTTCTAAGGGCCATGAGGGAAGAATTTGTTCCAGGTGTCTCTCTTTGGATTTTGGATGTCTGTCTTCTCTCTGTGCCTTTGCATCATCTTCCCTCCGTACATGTCTATCTCCCAATTTCCTCTTCTTATAAGGACACAGTTTGTCCCAGGTTAAGGCCTACCCTAATGACCTCATTTTTAATTAATTAATTCTGCCAAGACTCGAGTTATGGTCACATTCTGAGATACTGCGGATTAGAACTCCAACCCATGAATTTTGAGGGGTGACGTAATTCAGCCCATAAAAATAAGGTAATCCCTCCTCTGAAAGAGAGAGTAAGGTAGCCAGAATAGGAGTATGACACCTGTGGACTACAAAGTGTGCTGGAGATAGCAGCTGAAATTCATAGGAAGCGAGTCTGGTGGTGGAGGGATATTAGATTTCTCTCTCGCTGTGTGTCTCCATCTGTCTCTCTTACATCTTGTTTGTCTTGGTCTGACTCTTTTACTGCCTGCTTCTGTCTCTGACTCCCTATCTGGCAGTCTCTGACTGTTTGTCTGCCTGCCTCTGCTTCTATTTCTGTTTCTGTCTCTGTCTGCCTCTGTCTCTTGAAGGCTGCCTGTGTGTGTGTGGGGGGGGGGCGTGTGTTGTCTTTGTGTGCACGCTTGAGTGTGATACTGTCTATCTGCCTGCCTGCCTCTCATTGGATGTCTCTCTCATTTGATGTCTCTCTGTCTGTCTCCTTCTGACTCTCATTCTCTGCCATTTTCTGTCCCTGTCTGTGTCTGTCTCCCTTGTCTCTGTTTCTGTCTCTATCTCTGCCTTGTCCATTTCTGTCTGTGTCTTTGCCCCCATCTGCTTGCTTCCAACTACAACGTTGCTCCTGTCAGCCTGCCTCTGCTGCCATCTCTGCCCATTTGCTTGGCCCTTTTTCCTCAGTCCGCTTTGTTGGTCCCTTCTCCCACACTGGACATCTAAATGTGAGGGTGCCCCAGGAATATATCCAGCCTTCTTCTCTACCTACACACTTTCTAGGTGATACCAACCTGTCCTGTCCCTCCCATGGTTTAAGTACTATCCTCAGGGAGGACCTTCAATATGGCAGAGAAGTCAGACGTGAAGATCACCTTCCTCCCCACAAAAACTTCAAGAATACATCTACATGTGGAACAACTCCTACAGAACAACTACTGAATGCTGGCAGAAGACGGCAGACTTCCCAAAAGGCAAGAAAGTCACCATGCACCTAGGTAGGGCAAAAGAAAAAAGAAAAAACACAGACAAAAGAATAAGGATGGGACCTGCACCTCTGGAAGCGAGCTGTGAGGAGGAAAAGTTTCTACACACTAGGGAGCCCCTTCACTGACAGAAACGGGGGATGGTCAGGGGGAAGCTATGGAACCAAGGAGGAGAGGACAGCAGTGAGCTGCAGAGGGAAAAGCAGAGAGATTCACACACCGAGGATTGCTGTTGGCCAGCACCCACCAGCCTGAGAGGCTTGTCTGCTCCACCGCTGGGAGGGGCGTGGGCTGAGAGTTGAGGCTCGGGCTTCAGAGTTCAGATCCCAGGGAGAGGACAGGTGTAGGCTGTGTGGACACAGCCTATAGGGGCCTAGTGTGCCACAGCTAACCAGGAGGGAGTCCAGGCAAAAGTCTGGACCTGCCTAAGAGTCAAGAGACCATTGTTTTGGCATGTGGGAGGAGAGGAGATTCAGAAAACCAACTAAACGAGCTTCAGGGACCGGCGCAAGCCACGGCTATCAGCGCGGACGCCAGAGATGGGCATGAAATGCTAAGGGTGCTGTTGCAGCCAACAAGAATCCTTTGTGCAAGCACAGGTCACTATGCACACCACCCCTCCTGGGAGCCTGTGCAGCCTACCACTGCCAGGGTCCCGTGATCCAGGGACAATTTCCCCTGGAGAACACATGGCATGCCTCAGGCTGTTGCAATGTCACGCTGGCCTCTGCCGCCGCAGGCTTGCCTTACATTCCTTACCCCTCCCACCCCATGGCCTGAGTGAGCCAGAGCCACCTAATGTGCCGCTCCTTTAACCCCCACCTGTGGGGACGAAGAATGGAAGCCCTCAGGCGACCTACATGCAGAGGTGGGGCCAAATCCAAAGCAGACCCCCAGGAGCTGTGCGAACAAAGAAGAGAAAGGGAAATTTCTCCGTGCAGCCTCAGGAGCAGTGGATTAAACCTCCATAATCAACTTGATGTACACTGCATCTGTAGAATACCTGAATAGACAATGAATCATCCCAAAATTGAGGCAGTGTACTTTGGGAGCAACTGTAGACTTGGGGTTTGCTGTATGTGACTGACTAGTTTCTGATTTTTATGCTTATCTTAGTATAGGTTTTAGCACTTGTTTTCATTGGTGGACTTGTTTATTGCTTCGGTTGCTCTCCTTTTTTAATTACTTTAAAAATTTTTTAAATTTTAATACATATTTTTATTTTAATGAGTTTTTATTTTATTTTTCCTTCTTTCTGCTTTTCTCCCTTTTCTTCTGAGCCGTGTGGCTGACGGGGTTTTAGTGCTCCAGCGAGGTGTCAGGCCTGAGTCTCTGAGGTGGGAGAGCTGAGTTCACAACATTGGACCAAGAGACCTCCCAGCCCCATGTAATGTCCATTGTCAAGAGCTCTCCCAGAGACCTCTGTCTCAACAATAAGACTCACCTCCACTCAATAGCCAGCAAGCCCCAGTGCTGGGCACCCCATGTCAAACAACTAGCAAGACAGTAACACAATTCCACACATTAGCAGAGAGGCTGCCTAAAATCATACTAAGTTCACATACACCCCAAAACACAGCACCGGATGCAGTCCTGCCCAACAGAAAGACAAGATCCAGCCTTATCCACCAGAACACAGGCACGAGTCCCCTCCACCAGGAAGCCTACAAAACACACTGAACCAACCTTAGCCACTAGGGGCAGACACCAAATACAACGGGAACTACGAACCTGCAGCCTGCGAAATGGAGACCCCAAACACAGTAAGTTAAGCAAAATGATAAGACAGAGAAAAATACAACAGATGAAGGAGCAAAGTAAAATCCCACCAGAACTAACAAATGAAGAGGAAATAGGCAGTATACCTGAAAAAAGAATTCAAAGTAATGATAGTAAAGATGATCAAAAATCTTGGGAATAGGATGGAGAAATTACAAGTAACATTTAACAAGGACCTAGAAGAACTAAAGAGCAAACAAACGATGAATGACACAATAAATGAAATAAGAAATTCTCTAGAAGGATTCAATAGCAGAATAACTGAGGCAGAAGAACGGGTGAGTGACCTGGAAGATAAAAAAGTGGAAATAACTACTGCAGAACAGAATAAAAAAAAAAGAATGAAAAGAATTGAGGACAGTCTAAGAGACCTCTGGGACAATATTAAATGCACCAACATACGAATTATAGGGGTCCCAAAAGAAGAAGAGAAAAAGAAAGTTACTAAGAAAATATTTGAAGAGATTATACTTGAAACCAACCCTGATATGGGAAAGGAAATAGTCATGGAACTCCAGGAAGCGCAGAGAGTCCGATACAAGATAAATCTAAGGAGAAAAACGTCAAGACACATATTAATCCGACTATCAAAAATTAAATACAAAGAAGCAAAATTAAAAGCAGCCAGGGAAGAGCAACAAATAACATACAAGGGAATCCCCATAAGGTTAACAGGTGATCTTTCACGAGAAACTCTGCAGGCCAGAAGGGAGAAGCAGGACACATTTAAAGTGATGAAGAGGAAAAACCTACAACAAAGATAATCTACCCAGCAAGGATCTCATTCAGATGCGATGGAGAAAATAAAACCTTTACAGACAAGCAAAAGCTAAAAGAATTCAGGATCAACAAAACCAGCCTTACAACAAATACTAAAGGAACATCTCTAGACAGGAAACAAAGAGAAGGAGAAGACTTACAAAAACAAAACCAAAACATTTTTAAAAATGGTAATGGGAACATACATATCAATAATTGCCTTAAATGTGAATGGATTAAATGCTCCAACCAAAAGACGTAGACTGGATGAATGGATAGAAAAACAAGACCCATATGTATGCTGTCTACAAGAGACCCACTTCAGACCTAGGGACACAAATACAGACTGAAAGTGAGGGGATGGAAAAAGATATTCCATGCAAAAGGAAAACAAAGGAAAGTTGGAATAGCAATTCTCATATCAGACAAAATAGACTTTAAAATAAAGACTATTACAAGAGACAAAGAAGGACGTGACATAATGATCAAGAGATCAATCCAAGAAGAAGATATAACAATTGTAAATATTTATGCACCCACACTGGAGCACCTCAATACATAAGGCACATGTTAACACCCACTAAAGGGGAAATTGACAGTAACACAATAAGAGTAGGGGAATTTAACAACCCACCTTCTCCAATGGACAGATCATCCAAAAGGAAAATAAATAAGGAAAGACGAGCTTTAAATGACACATTAAACAAGATGGACATAATTGATATTTATAGGACATTCCATCCAAAAACAACACAATACACTTTCTTCTCAAGTGCTCATGAAACATTCTCCAGGATACATCGTATCTTGGGTCACAAATCAAGCCTTGGTAAATTTAAGAAAATTGAAATCATATCAAGTATCATTTGTGACCACAACGCTATGAGACTAGATATCAATTACAGGGAAAAAAAGTGTAAAAAATACAAACACATGGAGACTAAACAATACACTACTAAATAGCCAAGAGTTCACTGAATAAATCAGAGGTGAAATCAAAAATTACCTAGAAACAAATGACAATGAAAACATGATGACCCCAAACCTGTTGGATGCAGCAAAAGCAGTTCTAAGCGGGAAGTTTATAGCAATACACTCCTACCTCAAGAAACAAGAAAAATCTCAAATAAACAACCTAACCTTGCACGTAAAGCAACTAGAGAAAGAAGAACAAAACAAAAGCCAAAGTTAGCAGAAGGGAAGAAATCATAAAAATCCGATCCAATATAAATGAAAAAGAAATGAAGGAAACGATAGCATATATCAATAAAACAAAAGCTGCTTCTTTGAGAAGATAAACAAAATTGATTACCCATTAGCCAGACTTATCGAGAAAAAATGGAAGAAGACTCAAATCAACAGTATTAGGAGACGTAGCAACCGACACAGCAGAAATACAGAGGATCATGAGAGATTAGTAAAAGCAACTATACACCAAAAAAATGGACAACCTGGAATAAATGGAAAAATTCTTAGAAAACCACAACCTCCGGAGACTGAAACAAAAAGAAGTAGAAAATATAACAGACCAATCACAAACACTGAAATTGAAACTTTGATTCAAAATCTTCAAACAAACAAAATCCCAGGACCAGGTAGCTTCACAGGCAAATTCTATCAAACATTTAGAGAAGAGCTAACACCTATCCTTCTCAAATTCTCACAAAATATAGCATAAGGAGGAACACCCCCAAACTCATTCTATGAGGCCAACATCACCCTGATACCAAAACCAGACAAAGATATCACAAAAAAAGAAAACTACAGGCCAATATCACGGATGAACATAGATGCAAAAATCCTCAACTAAATACTAGCAAAAAGAATCCAACAGCACGTTAAAAAGAGCATGCACCATGATCAAGTGGTGTTTATCCCAGGAATGCAAGGATGCTTCAATATACACAAAGCGATCAATGTGATACACCATATTAACAAACTGAAGGATAAAAACCATATGATAATCTCAATAGAAGCAGAAAAACCTGTTGACAAAATTCAACACACATTGATGATAAAAACCGTCCAGAAAGTAGGCATAGAGGGAACTTACCTCAACATAATAAATGCCATATATGACAAATCCACAGCCAACATCATTCTCCATGGCGAAAAACTGAAACCATTACCACTAAGACCAGGAACAAGACAAGGTTGCTCATTCTAACCACTCTTATTCAACATAGCTTTGGAAGTTTTAGCCACAGCAATCAGACAAGGAAAAGAAATAAAAGGAATCCAAATCAGAAAAGAAGTAAAACTGTCACTGTGTGCAGATGACATGATACTATACATAGAGAATCCTAAAGATGCTACCAGAAAACTACTAGAGCTAATCAATGAATCTGGTAAAGTAGCAGGATACAAAATTAAGACACAGAAATCACTTGCATTCCTATACACTAAAGAGGAAGAATCTGAAAGAGAAAGTAATGAAACACTCCCATTTACCATTGCAACAAAAAGAAGAAAATTCCCAGGAACAAACCTACCTAAGGAGACAAAAGACCTGTATGCCGAAAACCATAAGATGCTGATGAAAGAAATTAAAGATGATACACACACATGGAGAGATATACCATGTTATTGGGTCAGAAGAATCAACATTGTGAAAATGAATATACTACCCGAAGCAATCTACAGACTCAATGCAATCCCTATCAAGCTACAAATTGCGCTTTCCACAGAACTAAAACAAAAAATTTCAAAATTTGTATGAAAACACAAAAGACCCCGAATAGCCAAAGCAATTTTGAGAAAGAAAAACGGAGCTGGAGGATTCAGGTTCCCTGACTTCAGACTATACTACAAAGCTACAGTAATCAAGACGGTATGGTACTGGGACAAAAACAGAAATATAGAGCAATGGAACAGAATAGAAAGCCCAGAGATAAACCCACACAATACGGTCATCTTATCTTTGATGAAAGAGGCAAAAATATACAATGGGGAAAAGACAGCCTCTTCAATAACTAGTGCTGGGAAACCAGGACAGCTACCTGTAAAAGAATGAAATTAGAACACTCCTTAACACTGTACACAAAAATAAATGCAAAATGGATTAAACAACTAAATGTAAGGCCAGACACTATGAAACTCTTAGAGGAAAACATAGGCAGAACAATCCATGACATAAATCGCAGCAAGATCCATTTTGACCCACCTCCTAGAGAAATGGAAATAAAAAAATGTGACATAATGACACTTAAAATCTTTTGCACAACAAAGGAAACCATAAACAAGATAAAAAGACAACCCTCAGAATGGGAGAAAATATTTTCAAATGAAGCAACTCACAGAGGATTAATCTCCAAAATATACAAGCAGACCATGCAGCTTAATATCAAAAAAAAAACAAACAAGCCAATCCAAAAATGGACAGAAGACCTGAACAGACATGTCTCCACAGAAGATATACAGATTGCCAACAAACACATGAAAGGATGCTCAGAATCACTAATCATCAGAGAAATGTAAATTAAAACTACAATGGGGTATCACCTCACACAAGTCAGAATGGCCATCATCCAAAAATCTACAAGCAATAAAAGCTGGAGAGTGTGTGGAGAAACGGGAACCCTCTTGCACTGTTGGTAGGAATGTAAATTGATACAGCCACTATGGAGAACAGTATGGAGGTTCCTCAAAAAACTAAAAATAGAACAACCATACCACCAGCAATCCCACAACTGTGCATATACCCTGAAAAGACCATAATTCAAAAAGGACTCATGTACCACAATGTTCATTACAGCTTTATTTACAATAGCCAGGACATGGAAGCAACCTCAATGTCCATCGACAGATGAATGGATAAAGAAGACGTGGCACATATGTACAAGGGAATTTTACTCAGCCATAAAAAAAAAAACGAAATTGAGTTATTTGTACTGAGGTGGATGGACATAGAGTCTGTCATACAGAGTGAAGTAAGTCAGAAAGAGAAAAACAAATACCGTATGCTAACACTTATATATGGACTCTAAAAAAAAAAAGGTTCTGAAGAACCTAGGGGCAGGACAGGAATAAAGATACAGATGTAGAGAATGGACTTCAGGACAGAGGGAGGGGGAAGTGTAAGCTGGAACGAAGTGAGAGAGTGGCATTGACATACATACACTACCAAATGTAAAATAAATAGTGAGTGGGAAGCAGCCACATAGCACAGGGAGATCAGCTCGGTGCTTTCTGACTACCTAGAAGGGTGGGATAGGGAGGGTGGGAAGGAGACGCAGGAAGGAGGGGATATGGGGATATATGTATACATATAGCTAATTCTCTTTGTTATACAGCAGAAACTAACACAACATTGTAAAGCAATTATGCTCCAATGAAGATGTTAAAGAAAACTATTAAAAATGGAAATTATTAAATAATAAAAATAAATAACTTTTAAAATTATTAAAAACGAGTGACTTCCCTGCTGTTTCAGTGGTAAAGAATCCGCCTTCCAATGCAGGGGATGCGGGTTCGATCCCTGGTCGGGAAACTAAGATCCCACATGCCACGGGACAACTAAGCCTGCATGCCACAACTACCGAGCTCGTGTGCCTCAACGAGAGAGACTGCGTGCCACGAACTACAGAGCCCATGCACCCTGGATCCCACGGCCACAACTACAGAGAGAAAAACCCACACGCCACCACTAGAGAGAAGCCCGTGCCACAATGAAAGATCCCGCATGCCTCAACGAAGATCCGAGGTACTGCAACTAATATCTCTTGCAGCCAAATAAATAAATAAAAAATATTTAAAATGAAAGTTATTAAACATTATTTACAATGCAGTTGTGTGTGTGTGTGTATGTGTGTGTGTGTGTACCAAGAAGGTGTATGTTGAAGTCCATTCAGTTGTAGAAAGGAACTTGTAAAATTGTTTATATTTTTGAATCTCATTTCTTTAAGGTTTCTATTTTATTGTACACCATCAAATTCTGACCAAATGGAGTTTAAAAAAAAAATCCAGGGACTTCCCTGGTGGTGCAGTGGTTAAGAGTCCGCCTGCTGATGCAGGAGACACAGGTTCGAGCCCTGGTCTGGGGAGATCCCACATGCTGTGGAGCAACTAACCCCGTGCACCACAACTACTGAAGCCCCCATGCCTAGAGCCCGTGTTCCATAACAAGAGAAGCCACTGCAAGGAGAAGCCTGCACATCTCAACCAAGAGTAGCCCCCCACTCGCCACAACTAGAGGAAGCCCGCACACAGCAAAGAAGACCCAACGCAGCCAAAAAACACTCCAGTGCATTACAATGGAACTTGGCAGAGCTAGGCAGCCAGGGGTTTGGGCATCTGATGGAGAACCAAGTCCATCTTGGTCTCATTTGGGTTGTGGTTCCACCTGGTGGTCATTTCCCACTCTAGTTTAATCATCATTGGGGACAATTCTATACACAGGCTGGCTGAAACTTCCAGGACATGGGTTGGTGCCCTGTTGTCGACTTGATCTGAGATGCTGGGCTTAGGAAACCAAGGTCCCAAGGACATAGGAACCCACCCATCTCAGCCTCTCAGCTTCCCGCTTTGCTCTCTCCACGCACTCCACTCCCCCAAATGATAAAAGGGGGAGGGGGTGAGAGGACGACAGGAAGCAATCAACAGCTGCATTATGTCCATGCATATTAGAATGCATTACTAAATATATGTGGTCAGTAAATATGCA
Organism: Balaenoptera musculus; assembly: GCF_009873245.2. Lineage (NCBI taxonomy): Eukaryota > Metazoa > Chordata > Mammalia > Artiodactyla > Balaenopteridae > Balaenoptera > Balaenoptera musculus. The sequence goes on along the minus strand of NC_045806.1, from coordinate 49,287,513 downwards.
CATATTAGGGTGCATATTTTAAAAACTTCAATAATACTGTTGAAGAGAAAAAAAAAGTTGGAATACTCCAGTGTAGAGAATAGATTGGAGGGGAAACAAGCCCAAAGGAAGAAAGGCAAGCTAGAATGCCATGTAAGTAATTTGGGCACAAGACAACGATGGTCTGAAACTAGAATGGTGATAATGGGATTTGGAGGGAGGTGGATGGGTTTGATATTTGGGAGGTAGAATTTAGTCCTTATCTTTAAGAGATACAAAATAAGTGTTTACAGATTAAAAAAAATACTATCCTCATAACTACCAAATCTTTACCTCTCACTCTACCTCTACCATATCTAAGTGTCTCCCCAGCATCTCCCCATGGACAAGACACCAGGGAATTGGCAAGTTCAAAATAGAACTCTTGATTTTCCACACAGTTTACAGCTCTCTAAGTCTCCCCTGTCTCAGTAAATGCTACCATCATTCACCATACATCCAATCTTTGACATTATCCTATTGACTCTACCTTCAGATTATATCTAGCATTAGATCACTCTTCCCCAAATCCAAGGCTATCACTCTCACCCAAAGGTACCTTCTTCTCTTGCCTGGATTACTATAATAGCTTCCTAGACTGGACTCCTTGATTCCACTCTTATATCAGTTGAGTAGCTTTGGTTGTGCACAATAATGGCTAAAGCAAATTAAAAGTTGTTTTTTTCTTTCTCTCTCACTAGAAAGAAGATTTACCCGTCCAGGAGATTGCCAGTCCAGGGCAGGTATGAAGGCTCCATAAAGTCATGTGGGACCCAGGTAACGACCTTTCTCTTCCACCACCTGTGCACATGGATTCAAGATCCAGGGTCCCATCATGATCCGGAGTGGCCACTAGAATTCCAGCCGTCATGCCAAATTCCAGCCAGAGTTGTGTGCCTGAAGAAAATTGTAATGCAAAAGGCAAAAATAGGAGCTCTTCTTAGCTGAGTAAATTCTGCTTAAGCTGCATTCCCAGGAATCACTTCCAACACTTTTGAATGTAATATTTTGTTCCAGACAGCAAAGTGGCTGGCAAAAATTGAGGGAGGGGATAACGACTGTTGGTGTGGGCAAGTGGCAATATCTGCTATGGCCAGTAACAATCTGCTCTCCACAAAGCAGACAGTGTGACCGTCCCAAAGCCTAGATTGGCTCCTATCACTTGCTGGCATAAAATCCTACAATGGCTTCTCTTTACTCTAAGAATAAAATTCAATCCACCCTCCTTGGCCTACAAACCGTGAGTCATCAGATCCCTGACTATTTCTTGGACCTCATCTCCAACCACTCTCCCCTTTGTTCACTACAGAATCACCACATGGGATTTTGTTTTGTTTGTAAAACACACCAAACTCACTCCCTTCTCAGATACCTGGAAATTGATTCTTACTTCAGATTTTCATATGGCTGTCTCCTTCTTGTCATTTAGCACTGAGTTCAAGTGCCACATGTCCCTCAACCCCCTAAGTGTAGTGAGATAACTAGTCACTTTCCATCCCTTTGCCCAGTTGTCTGAAAGTGTGTCTTGTGTTTATGTTTTATTTTCTCTCCCTAACAGAATGTAAATTTCTGAGAGCAGGAACTTGTTCTCTCTCGCTCACCACTCTATCTCTACTTCCCAGAACAGGATGAGACACAAACATTAGGTGCTCAGCAAGTATTTGTTGAGTAAATGACTGAATACATGGATATACACAAGACGTGGTTCCCACTTGCAACAGAGAAACCATCAAAGGTAAGACTACTTACATCCTCTTAAATCTCTGATTTTAGTCCTTTCACAGAAGCCGGAATTTAGAGTGGCAAGCAGGTGCAACAGGTAATGGGGACATCCTTCTGCCAACCGATTAAAAATTTCCCTATGATATCCCAGAATGATTTTCAAGTTGGTTCACTGTGGTAGGTCATGGTGTGCAAATTTTTTCACCAAGCTCCATTTTAGAGTGTTTAGAGAGACCAAGCAGCCAGCTAGGTGGCTCCATAATCCACCTAATTGGGAGTCATATCCAGATTTCTCCCAACGTATTTTTACAGAGTCTGGGGCTTGTGAATGAAGTTTGCGCAAGGTTTCAAAGAAATGATCCAGAGTTAGCCAGATTGTCTTTAACTTGTTGAACCAATCAAACTTGAGTGAGGGCAGCCTCTTTAGCATAGTGGTCAGCCAAAACATTTCCTTTTGCCTCATGGGTTTGTTCCCTAGTATGAACTTCCAGATTAATCACATTTAAATTCTTGGGAAGGAGCAAGGCATCTGACATAAAAGTTAAAAGTGTTGTTTCCATAGCATGACAAAAATCATGGAACACCCCAAAGGCTTATCTGCTGCCATGTCTATGTTAGTCCTTTTATCCCTTGCTAGCTGACTGGCTCGAGTCAAGCCTGTAAGTTTAGCTAGTTGTGCTGACTTGACTTCAGGAAGGAGATTGGTTTCTGTAAGCTCTCAGGAAGTGGTGACTGCATAACCAGCTTGAAAATATCCTGGCACTGTTTTAAGATATGACCCGCCTGCAGAGACTTCTGTGTCTGGGCCTTGGAAAAAAAGTTTCAAGGAGATCAGAGTGAGGCAGGTGAAGTTCCTGGGTTAAGATTAGACAACCATGAGGTTCTTCCTCCTCTGAAAGAGAGAGTAAGTTAGCCGGAATAAGGGTATGACACTTAAGGGACCGTGATGTGCACTGGATAGAAGCTGCAATTCATAGACAGTGATTGTGGAAGTGAAAAAACGTTGGGTGCTTTTGGTGAGGTGTGGGGTATCACTAGCTGGAGCGGTGATACTGAGATTAAATCAGAAGTTCTTCTACTAACTTTGCAGTTGTACCCATTGCCCTGAGGCAAGGGGGTTATTATTTTAATTTCTGGGCTGAGAAAGACTAATACACAATGGACCTCTTTATTTCCAGGTTTCTGAAATGTGGCTGGAGTCCAAAGTCACAGGAGTCTGAAGCATTGCTCCTGTCCTGAACCCTAAGAGACTCTCCCTGGAAGGTAAATGATTAACTTTCCACCTGATCTGTCCTCTAAAATTCTCTGAAGCTTTGTAAGCATCATAAAACAAAACACTGCCATGTGGCCAGTGCTTTCCCTGTGCCAGCCATGATACATACAATAACCTATTTATTCCTCACGTGGACACTCTAGAAGGCACTGTTTGCCTATTTTAGAGAAGAGTGGGCTCGGAGGGCCTGAAGAATTTGTCTGAGGTCACACAACTGGTGAGCAAGTAGGGCCTCTGAGCTCTGAACCCGGTCTGAACTGTTCTTAAGTGCTCTGTGCCATCTGTTGCTTGCTATACAGTGTCCGTGGCTCGCAACCACTTCATGGTGGTGCCTCCTGCTCCTGAATGCTGTTGTTAACCTCCTTCATTGAGTCCACTAAAGAAGGGAAGAAATGTTGAATATGGTACCTTAAAAATATTTTTTTATTTTGTAAAAATGAAATAGAATTTAACCATAATTTAATTTTGAAGCAACCTAAATGTCCATCAGGAATGGATAAAGAAGATGGGGTACATATATACAATGGAATATTACTCAGCCATAAAAAGAACGAAATAGTGCCATTTGCAGAGACGTGGATAGAGCTAGAGGCTGTCATACAGAGTGAAGTAAGTCAGAAAGAGAAAAACAAATATCGTATATTATCGCTTATATGTGGAATCTAGAAAAATGGTACAGATGAACTTATTTGCAAAGCAGAAATAGAGACACAGATGTAGAGAATAAACTTATGGATACCAAGGGGGGAAGGAGAGGTGGGATGAACTGGGAGATTGGGATTGACATATATACACTACTGTGTATAAAATAGATAACTAATGAGAACCTACTGTACAGCACAGGGAACTCTACTCAGTGCTCAGTGGTGACCTAAATGGGAAAGAAATCTAAAAAAAAAGAGGGGATATATGTATACGTAAAACTGATTCACTTTGCTGTACAGCAGAAACTAACACAACATTGCAAAGCAACTCTACTCCAATAAAATTAAAAGAAAAATAAGTAAAGTGTGGTATTTTCCCCCTTCATCCCCAACCCCCACTCTTTCCCAAGTAACCAATGTTAACAACTTAGTGTATATCCTTCTCCAGGCTCATATAATTATAAGCATACACATACACACACATATATGCAGTCCATAATCCAATTTCATCAATTGTCCGAATAATGTCCTTTATAGTTAATCTTTCCTAGTTCAAGGTCCAGCCCAGGTTCATACCGAGCACTTACTGCTTCAGTACGGAACAGTTCTACCTCCTTTCCTTTAGTTTCTTGCTCTTGACGTTTTAGAAGAGTTTAGGCCACTTATTTTGTGCAACGTCACTCCATTTGGGTTTGGCTGGTGTTTCTTCACAATAAAATCCACGATGGAACTCTCATCAGGTTTCAGCTGAAACTGCAAGATACCTGCCTGGGTCACACCTGCTGCTGCTTCTGGGCCTGCAGTTCCTCACAGAATTTCGAAGAAGCATGTGCATACTGCTTGCAGCTGCAGGTGCTGGATACAGGTGGAATGTGCCTCCAGCCCAAGGCTAACCCAACACCCCAAAATACAGACACTTATTAATTGAGAAGCAAGCACTCAGTTTTAAAGAAGCAAAACTTATGAAGTACAAAGGCTCCAAAATTATTTTGTGGATTACTTGTAAAATATGCAACAGAACAGTAACCAGTAAAATAATGGGAAAAGTGGAAGCTTCCTATAGGTGATGAGAAACAATTCCACCACTCCTCAGATTTAACCCTTGCAGGAAGACACAGGAGACTAAAGCTCTGAGTTCTGCAAGTCTGGTTGCAATGGCAAGAGCCCAGCCTGGTTTTCAAAACACCTACATCTGGACAGTCAACACCCATTTGCTCCTCAAAGGATGTGAGCAAAACAAAGATACACTTCTCTTAACTAAAAATGCTGCTTAGTCAGAAAGAATTCCAAAAGAATCCAAAGTGGATTTCAGACATTTCTTGTCTCCTCTGTAAAGAATGGATTTTGAGAAATGTCTCATGCTATTTCTGAACTAAAGCTAGTCAGTAAAATGACTTGTTTGACTTTTATTTATTTTCTGAATACATGGAAACCAAATCCAAGAACAAACTTTTCTTGGCATCCTTGGCATTTGTGGGAAATAAAAACCTCGTTGGAATGAATAACTGAAACCTACCCACCTCAGGGGTTGGTTGTCAGATCAACAAAATATGTGAAAGTGCTGGTCAATAGTAAATTCATAAGCAGGTATTACTGCTATTCTTATTATTTTTTCCTTTTCTCAACAGTTTTCACTATTTACATCATTTTCTTTCAAAAGGAAATTGAGACCTTTATAAGTGTGTCTACTCACTTGGAAGGATTTCTTCGGGGGGTCAATAGCCTGATTGCTAATTCAGAAAACCAGTGTGTCCTTATTCTCCTACAAACATCTGCATAACTATACACTAGCGAAATCTGAAGATTATCCCTATTTGGGGTGTAAAAATATCCAGGATAGTCTTAATTATAGATGATCTAATAAGATAAAGAGTGCAAATATATTTTCAAGAAATTTTCATTTTTATTACTTGCTGGTGTTCCTGTAGTAATATTTCACCCTAGGAGACAGTTTAATTTATTTTAGTACAGACTTATTTCTGGGTTTAAAATTATTTCAAAATGTTAACTTTTACTTTAGCTACCTTACATCTTTTCAGGAACAACACAGGTATGGGGTTTTTTGTTGTTGTTGTTTTGTTTTGTTTTTAATAAGCTAGGGTTGTTTTCCACCTTTCTATTTAGCTCATTTAGATATGTTGAAAAAAAAATCGGGTTATGCATTTTTGGTGGGAGTATCAGTGAGGTGATGTGTCTTTCTCAGCATCAGGTCAAAAGGTACATGACGCTGGTTTGTCCCAATATTCATGATGTTCATTTTGATTACTAGGGTAAGGTGGTTCCACCAGGTTTGTCCAATATAAAGTTTTTATTGTCCTTTGTAATTAATAAATACAAAGACTGCAAATACCTTGTTCTTCATCAAACTCTCACCTACTAATTTTAGTATCAATTGATTTCTTAATTCTATTTTCTTTCCTTCTTTCTTCTTTCCTTCCTTCCTTGTTTCCCTCCTTCCTTCCTTTCCTCCTTCCTTCCTTCCTTCCTTCTTTCCTTCCTTCCTTTTTCTTTCTCTCTCTCCCTCTCTCTCTCTCTTTCTCACCTACCACTTTTCTTGGCATATTATGGTGAGAAAGGCCTTTCTTTTCCTCCCCGTTTATTTATCTGTTCACTGGTTTATTTATATCAATATGGCCTCGTACATACTTTTATTATTCAATGGGATATAATATATTGTTTAGTTATAAACACTAACTATAACTATAATCTATGAATAGTTATTTTGACATTCAAATTGTTCCAGGTTTGGCTAGCCTGAGCCCCTTCATCATAACTGCTGTGTAATTTGACATGACCCAGTCATTCCCCGAGCATTTGCTTCCCTAACTGATTCAATCAGATGATCCAGGCTCCCCCTGTACTTTTCCTGTCCCAGCCCTGCAATCTGTCATTTCTCCAAGGGGTCTTAGTTCCTTTTAGTGGAAAACACATGTGTGTTTGCATATCTCTGTCTATTTCTATCTCTATTAAAACATAGACACGGATATTTATTTTTCTCAAGGTTAAAAACCATGTTTTCAAACTGATACATGCACTTCCAGTCAAAAACTACAGGCTGTATGTAATGCATGCTTCTCACTTTCTGTATTTGTAGCTCCTTCTTCCCATTATTCTCAATGTATTTATTTTTTTCTTCAAGTCTTCAATACAAAAAATGGGTTTGGAACTGCTAACCTGTGCCACAATGAAAAGCAAACCAGCAAACTAGAGTTAAATACTTATTTACAGTTCTTTTTTTTTTATTCTAGGAAAAAAAAGAGAGTGCACATACTTGCATGTTCCCAGTGTTGGGGGGAAAGCAACAACTATGTCATCATTAAGTATGATGTTAACTTTAGGATTTTTATACATGCCTTTATCAGGTTGAGGAGGTTTCCCTTTACTTCTGGTTTGCTGAGAGTTCTTATATATATGGATGTTGAATTTTGTAAGATGTTCTTTCTGCACCTATTGAGATGATTCCTTTTCTCCTTTATTCTGTTGATATGATGTATTACATTGATTGATAGTTGAATGCTAAAATTTACATTTCTGAGATAATCCTCATTTGGTCAAAATGCATTGTCCTTTTCATATATTGTTGGACTTGGATTACTAATATTTTGTGAAAAAACTTACATCTATGTTAATGAGGGTTATTGGTTACTGATTTTTTTTTTTTTTGCAGTGGGTGGGTATGTCTCTGGTAGGTTTTGGTTTCAGGATCCTCCTGACCTCATAGAAACAAGATGGAAATTGTCTCTTCATCTGTTTTTTGAGAAGGTTTTGTAAGGTTGGTATTGTTTATTTAATAAACGTTTGATAGAATTCACCAGCTAATTATTTGTTTCTGGAGTTCTATTTGAGGAAAAGATTATGATATCAAACTCTATGTCTTCAAAAGATATAGGACTACTCTTATTTTTTAGTTCATCTTATGCCAGTTTGTGTAAGTTATGTTTTTCAAGAAATTTTTGTATTTTATTTAAGTTATTGGATATATTGTCATAAATTTGTTCATAATATTCTGTCATTATTCATGTAACATCCATAAGATCATTTATTGTAGATACTGGCAATTTTCGTAATCAGTCTTGCTAGGGATTTATCAATATTTTAAATTTTTTTTCAGAAAACCAAATGTTTGCCTTGTTAATTTAAGCTATTTTCTATTTTCCTTTTCATTTATATCTGTTCTTACCTTTATAATCACCTTACATCTATTTACTTTGGGTTTAATTTTCTCATCTTCTTCTAGATTCTTAAGGTAGAACCTTAGGTTGATTGTAAACAATTTTCTTTTCTAATCTAAATATTTAAAACCATATATTTCCCTCCAAGAACCTCCTTAGCTACATCTCACAAAATTTGATGTGTTGTATCATTATGAGCATAAGTCAATGTACGTTCTAATCGTCCTTGTGATTTCTTCTTTTATCCATGGTTTATTTAGAACTGAGTAGTTAAATTTCTAAATATCTTACAGTTACTGACTCCTAATTTAATAATTTTGTGATCAGAGAATGGACTCTGTAAGATGTCAATCCTTCTAAATTTATCAAAACTTTTTAAATTTTCAAGCATATGGTTGACCTGTTAGGCTTCCAGGTACACTTGGAAAGAATGTGTTTCTGCCATTCTTATGTGTGGTGTTATTTATTTTTATTATTATTTTTTTCCCCAAGTACAAGTAATTTTATTTTATTTTTTTAACATCTTTATTGGAGTATAATTGGTTTACAATGGTGTGTTAGTTTCTGCTTTATAACAGAGTGAATCAGCTATACATATACTGTGTGGTGTTCTTTAAATGTCAACTAGTTCAAGGTGGCTGATAATTTTGCCACGTCTTTTATACCCTTACTATTTTCTCTGGTTGTTCTGTCAGTTACTGAGAGATAGGTGTTAAAATCTCCAGCTATGATTATGGATTTGTCTATTTCCCCTGCAGTTGTCAGATTTTGCTTCATGTTTTTGAAACCTTGTTATTAGGAGCATATACATTTATAATTGTTTAACTGTTATATATTCCCAAATGAACTGGCCATTTTGCTGTTATAAATGTCCTTCTTTTCTCTGGCTATACTCCTTGTCTTGAAGTCAATTTTTCACACTATTACTTTGCTGGCTCAGTTTTGTTATGTGTACTGTTTGCATGGTACATATTTTTCCATTACATATTTGACTTTCAACCCCTCTGAAATTTTACACAAAGTAATTATTTAATTAAAAAAATGTTTTTAACACCTTTATTGGAGTATGATTGTTTTACAATGGTGTGTTAGTTTCTGTTTTTTAACAAAGTGAATCAGCTATACATATACATATATCCCCATATCTCCTTCCTCTTGCACCTCCCTCCCACCCTCCCTATCCCACCCCTGTATGTGGACACAAAGCACTGAGCTGATCTCCCTGTGCTATGTGGCTGCTTCCTATCAGCTATCTATTTTACATTTGGTAAAGTATATATATCCATGCCATTTTCGCACTTCATCCCAGCTTACCCTCCCACTGCCCGTGTCCTCAAGTCCATTCTCTATGTCTGAGTCTTTATTCTTGTTCTGCCCCTAGGTTCTTCAGAACCGTTTTTTTTTTTCTTAGATTCCATATATATGAGTTAGCAAACTGTATTTGTTTTTCTCTTTCCGACTAACTTCACTCTGCATGACAGACTCTAGGTCCATCCACCTACTAAAAATAAGTCAATTTCGTTTCTTTTTCTGGCTGAGTAACATTCCATTGTATATATGTGCCACATCTTCTTTATCCATTCATCTGTCGATGAACACCTAGCTTGCTTCCGTGTTCTGGCTATTGTAAATAAAGCTGTAATGAACATGAACCTTCTGGCACGTGACTCTTTTTGACTTATGGTTTTCTCAGGGTGTATGACCAGTAGTGGGATTGCTGGTTCATATGGTAGTTCTATTTTTAGCTTTTTGAGGAAGCTCCATACTGTTCTCTATATGGACTGTATCAATTTACGTTCCCACCAACAGTGCAAGAGGATTCCCTTTTCTCCACACGCTCTCCAGCATTTATTGTTTGTAGATTTTTTGATGATGGCCATTCTGACAGTTGTGAGGTGATACCACATTGTAGTTTTGATTTGCATTTCTCTAATCATTAGGGACGTTGAGCATCCTTTCATGTGTTGTTGACAATCCGTACATCTTTTTGGAGAAATGTCTGTTTAGGTCTTCTGCCCACTTTTGAATTGGGTTGTTTGTTTATTTGACATTCAGCTGCATGAGCTGCTTGTAAATTTTGGAGATTAATCCTTTGACAGTTGTGTCATTTGCAGATATTTTTCTCCCACTCTAAGGGTTGTCTTTTCGTCTAGTTTGTAGTTTCCTTTGCTGTGCAAAACCTTTTACGTTTCATTAGGACCCATTTGTTTATTTTTGTTTTTATTTCCATTTCTGTAGGAGGTGGGTCATAAAGGATCTTGCTGTGTTTTACGTCATAGATGGTTCTTCCTGTGTTTTCCTCTAAGAGTTTGCTCTGCCTTACATTTAGGTGTTTAATCCATTTTGAGTTTATTTTTGTGTATGGTGTTAGGGAGTGTTCTAAATTCATTCTTTTACATGTAGCTGTCCAGTTGTCCAAGCCCCACTTACTGAAGAGGCTCTCTTTTCTCCATTGTATATTCTTGCATCCTTTATCAAAGATAAGTTTACCATGTGTGTTGGGTTTATCTCTGGGCTTTCTATCCTGTTCCATTGATCACTATTTCTGTTTTTGTGCCAGCACCATACTGCCTTGATTACTGTAGCTTTGTAGTATAGTCTGAAATACGGGAGCCTGATTCCTCCAGCTCCATTTTTCTTTCTCAAGATTGCTTTGGCTATTTGGGTCTTTTGTGTTTCCATACAAATTGTGAAATTTTTTGTTCTAGTTCTATGAAAAATGCCACTGTTTGTTTGATAGGTATTGCATTGAATCTGTAGATTGCTTTGGGTAGTACAGTCATTTTCACAATGTTGATTCTTCAAATCCAAGAACGTGAAGTATAACTCTCCATTTGTTTGTATCATCTTTAATTTCTTTCATCAGTGTCTTATAGTTTTCTACATACAGGTCTTTGGTCTCCTTAGGTAGGTTTTTTCCTAGGTATTTTATTCTTTTTGTTGCAGTGGTAAATGGGAGTGTTTCCTTAATATCTGTTTCATTTTTTTCATCACTAATGTATAGGAATGCAAGAGATTTCTGTGCATTAATTTTGTATCCGACTACCTTACCATATCCATTGATTAGCTTTAGTAGTTTTCTGGTGGCATCTTTAGGATTTTCTATGTATAGTATCATGTCATCTGCAAAGAGTGACAGCTTTACTTCTTCTTTTCCAATTCAGATTCCTTTTATTTCTTTTTATTCTCTGATTGCTGTGACTAAAACTTCCAAAAATATGTTGAATAAACGTCTTGAGAGTGGACAACCTTGTCTTGCTCCTGATCTTAGAGGAAATGGTTTCAGTTTTTCACCATTGAAAGAGGTTGGCTGTGAGTTTGTCATATATGGCCTTAATTACATTGAGGTAAGTTCCCTCTATGCATACTTTCTGGAGGGTTTCTACATAAATGTGTGTTGAATTTTGTTGAAACCTTTTCCTGCATCTATTGAGATGATCATATGGTTTTTCTCCTTCCATTTGTTAATATGGCTTATCACATTGATTCATTTGTGTATATTGAAGAATCCTTGCATTCCTCGGATAAACCCCACTTGAACATGTTGTATGATCCTTTTAATGTGCTGTTGGATTTTGTGTGCTAGTATTTTGTCAAGGATTTTTGCATCTATGTTCGTCAGTGATATTGGCCTGTAGTTTGCTTTCTTTGTGACATCTTTGTCTGGTTTTAGTTTCAGAGTGATGTTGGCCTCGTAGAATGAGCTTGGGAGTGTCCCTCCCTCTGATATATTTTGGAAGAGTTTGAGAAGGATAGGTGCTAGCTCTTCTCTAAACGTTTGATAGAATTCGCCTGTGAAGCCATCTGGTCCTGGGCTTTTGTTTGTTGGAAGATTTTTAATCACAGTCTCCAATATCAGGGCTTCTCTTTGGTCTGTTTTATTTTCTAATTCTTCCTGCTTCAGTCTCAGAAGGTTCTGCTTTTCTAAGAATTTGTCCATTTCTTCCACGTTGTGCTTTTTATTGGCATAGAGTTGCTTGTAGTAGACTCTCGTGATCCTTAGTATCTCTGCCGTGTCAGCTCTTATTTCTCCTTTTTCCTTTCTAATTCTATTGATTTGAGTCTTCTCCATTTTTTCTTCATGAGTCTGGCTAATGTTTTATCAATATTTTTTTATCTACTCAAAGAACCATTTGTTAGTTTTGTTGATCTTTGCTATTGTTTCCTTCACTTCTTTTTCATTTATTTCTGATCTGATCTTTATGATTTCTTTCTTTCTGCTAACTTTTGGGTTTTTTTGTTCTTCTCTCACTAATTGCTTTAGGAGTAACGTTTAGTTGTTTATTTGAGACATTTCTTGTTCCTTGAGGTAGGACTGTATTGCTATAAACTTCCTTCTTAGAACTGCTTTTGCTTCAACCCATAGGTTTTGGGTCGTCGTGTTTTATTGTCATTTGTTTCTAGGTATTTATTGATTTCCTCTTTGATTTCTTCAGTCATCTCTTGGTTATTTAGTAGTCTATTGTTTAGCCTCCATGTGTTTGCATTTTTTATAGATTTTTTCCCTGTAATTGATATCTAGTCTCATAGCATCGTGGTAGGAAAAGATACTTGATATGATTTCAATTTTGTTAAATTTACCAAGGCTTGATTTGTGACCCAATATATGATGTATCCTGGGGAATATTCCATGAGCACTTGAGAAGAAAGTGTATTCTGTTGTTTTTGGATGGAATGACCTATAAATATCAATTAAGTCCACCTTATTTAATGTATCATTTAAAGCTTATATTTCCTTATTTATTTTGATTTTGAGTGATCTGTTCATTGGTGAAAGTGGGGCATTAAAGTCCCCTACTATGATTGTGTTGCTGTCGATTTTCCCCTTTATGGCTGTTAGCATTTGCCTTATGTATTGAGGTGCTCCTACGTTGGGCGCATATATATTTACAATTGTTCTATCTTCTTCGTGGATTGATCCCATGATCATTAGGTAGTGTTCTTCTTTGTCTCTTGTAATACTCTTTATTTTAAAGCCTAATTTGACTGATATGAGAATTGCTACTGCAGCTTTCTTTTGATTTCCATTTGCATGGAATATCTTTTTCCATCCCCTCACTTTCAGTCTGTATTTGTGTCCCTAGGTCTGAAGTGGGTCTCTTGTAGAGAACATATATATGGGTCTTGTTTTTTATCCATTCAGCCATTCTAGGTTTTTTGGTTGGAGAATTTAATCCATTTACATTTAACGTACTTATCAATATGTATGTTTCTATTACCATTTTCTTAATTGTTTTGGGTTTCTTATTGTAGGTCTTTTCCTCCCCTTGTGTTTCCTGCCTGGAGAAGTTCCTTTAGCATTTGTTGTAATGCTGGCTTGGTGGTGCTGAATTCTCTCAGCTTATGCTTGTGTGTAAAGTTTTAAATTCTCTGCTGAATCTGAGTGAGATCCATGCTGGGTAGACTAATCTTGGTTGTGGTTTCTTTCCTTTCATCACTTTAAATATGTCCTGCCACTCCCTTCTGGCTTGCAGAGTTTCTGCTGAAAGATCAGCTGTTAACCTTATGGGGATTCCCTTGTATGTTATTTGTTGTTTTTCCCTGGCTGCTTTTAATATTTTTTCTGTGTATTTAATTTTTGATAGTTTGATAAACATGTGTCTTGGCATGTTTCTCCTTGGATTTATCCTGTATAGGGCTCGTTGTGCTTCCTGGAGTTGCATGACTATTTCCTTTCCCATATTAAGGAAGTTTTCAACTATAACCTCTTCAAATATTTTCTCAGCCCCTTTCTTTTCCTCTTCTTCTTCTGGAACCCCTATAATTCGAATAGTGGTATGTTCAATGTTGTCCTGGAGGTGTCTGAGTCTGTCCTCAATTCTTTTCATTCTTTCTTCTTTATTCTGCTCTGCGGTAGTTATTTCCACTATTTTATCTTCCAGGTCACTTATCCGTTCTTTTGCCTCAATTATTCTGCTATTGATTTCTTCTAGAGAATTTTTAATTTCATTTATTGTGTTGTTCATCATTGTTTGTTTTCTCTTTAGTTCTTCTAGGTCCTTGTTAAACGTTTGTTGTATTGTCTCCATCCTATTTCCAAGATTTTGCTTCATCTTTGCTATCATTACTCTGAAATCTTTTTCAGTTAGACTGCCTATTTCCTCTTCATTTCTTTGGCTTGGTAGGCTTTTACCTTGCTGCTTCATCTTCTGTGTGCTTCTCTGTCTTCACATTTTGCTTAACTTACTGTGTTTGGGGTCTCCTTTTTGCAGGCTTCAGGTTCATAGTTCCCGTTGTTTTTGATGTCTGCCCTCAGTGGCTAAGGTTGATTCAGTTGCTTGTGTAGGCTTCCTGGTGGCGGGGACTGGTGCCTGTGTTCTAGTGGATGAGGCTGGATCTTGTCCTTTTGGAGGGCAGGACCATGTCCGGTGGTGTGTTTTGGAGTGTCTATGACCGTATTATGATTTTAGGCAGCCTCTCTGCTAATGAGTGGGTTTGTGTTCCTGTCTTGCTAGTTGTTTGGCATAGGGTGTCTGGAACTGTAGCTTGCTGGTCTTTGAGTGAAACTGGGTCATATAATTGAGATGGAGATCTCTGGGAGAACTTCCGCAGTTTGATAGTATGTGGAGCCGGGAAGTCTCTGGTGGACCAATGTCCTGAACTTGGCTCTCTCACCTCAGATGCACAGGCCTGACACGTGGCCAGAGCACCAAGACCCTGTCAGCCACACGGGTGGAATCAGTGGTGGCAGAAGCTCAGCAGGTCCTGGCTTGCGGTAGTTGGGTCTCCATCTCCACATTCCCCAATTGCTCCAGCTGCATGCTCCTCCGCGGTGATTGATGATGTCGTCCCTGGCATGGAGATTGGACCTCTGTGGCTGTGACTACTGCACGGGCTGGGGGTGTGGGAGGGACGGGGCAGGGCAGGAATCTGGGTCACTAGGAGCAGAGCAAGCTGAGATGGACCCTAGTGGGCCAACAGCAAGGAGGCCACGGAGAGCAGCCCGGGTATGGTGTGTGGATGTTTCCCTGCTTTCCTGTGCCTAGGGACCTCTCCTGCCAAAGGTTATTATTTTAAACAGCATGTATTGAATACTTAAGGTTGCTTTTTTACCTAGTCTCACAATCTCTGTTTTTAATTGGAGTGTTCAGTGCATTTATATTTAATGTAATCACTGATATGATTTTATTTAGGTCTCCCATTTTTATTTGGTTTCTAGTTCTCTGATCTGATATTTTGATTCTTTGTTACCCTTTCCTACTTTCTTTGTGTTTTATCAAAAACATATTAATATTCCAGGCTTCCCTCTTGGTACAGTGGTTAAGAATCTGCCTGCAAATACAGGGGACACGGGTTAGAGCCCTTGTCTGGGAAGATCCCACATGCCACAAGGCAACTAAGCCTGTGCACAACAACTACTGAGCCTGTACTTTAGAGCCTGTGACCCACAACTACTGAGCCCACAAGCCACAACTACTGAAGCCCACATGCCTAGGGCCTGTGCTCCACAACAAGAGAAACCACCACAGTGAGAAGCCCGTGCACTGCAAAGAAGAGTAGCCCCCACTCAGCACAACTAGAGAAAGAATGCATGCAACAATGAAGACCCAAAACAGCCAAAAATTAAATAAATAAATTTTGAAAAATATTTAATATTCCATTTTAACTCATCAATGGGTTTTTCACTTACCCTCTTTGCCTTATTTTTTTAGTAGTTTCTTTAGGGATTAAAATATACATATTTGTCATAGTCTTTAAGTAAATGTTGATGATGATGAAAAACCACCATTGAAACAATACCAATGCTGTTGAGGAAGTGAAACAATGGAATTCTCATGTACTGCCTCCATCTAAGCCTTTCATAGTATTAGGAAGAAGACAGCTACAAGAGCATTCACTGAAGCATCCTTGATGTTGTTTTTTAAATAGTAAAAATAATTAAAACTTGAAACAGCCCATATGTCCATTAGTAGGGGACTAGATAAATAAATTGTGAGCTACTTATTCAACAGAATATTATACAGAGTGAAATGGAATAATTAGAACTATAAGAATAAACATAGGGATAACAGGTTCAAGATGGCGGAGTAGAAGGACGTGCCCTCGCTCCCTCCTTCAAGAGTACCAGAATTACAGCTAACTGCTGAACAATCATCGACAGGAAGACACTGGAATTTACCAAAAAAGATACCCCACATCCAAAGACAAAGGAGAAACCACAATGAGATGGTAGGAGGGGCGCAATCAGAATAAAACCAAATCCCATAACTCCTAGTGGGTGACTCACAAACTGGAGAACACTTAGACCATAGAAGTCCACCCACTGGAGTGAAGGCTCGGAGCCCCACATCAGGCTTCCCAACCTGGGGGTCTGGCAATGGGAGGAAGAATTCCTAGAGAATCAGACTTTGAAGGCTAGCAGCATTGATTGCAGGCCTGTGACAGGACAAGGGGAAACAGAGACTCCACTCTTGGAGGGCACACACAAAGTAGTGTGCGCATCAGGACCCAAGGGAAGGAGCAGTGACCCCATAGAAGACTGAACCAGACCTAGCTATTAGGGTTGGAGGGTCACCTGCAGAGGCGGGGTTGGCTGTGTCTCACCGTGAGGACAAGGACACTGGCAACATAAGTTCTGGGAAGTACTCCTTGACGTGAGCCCAACAAGAGTACACTATTACCCCAACCAAAGAGCCCTGGTAGGCTCCAGTGTTGGGTCACCTCAGGCCAAACAACCAACAGGGAGGGAACCCAGACCCACCCATCAGCACACAAGTGGATTAAAGTTTTACTGAACTCTGCCCACCAGAGCAACAGCCAGCTCTACCCACCAACAGTCCCTCCCATCAGGAAATTTGAAAACCTCTTAGATAGCCTCATCCAGCAGAGGGAAGACAGAAGAAGCAAGAAGAACTACATTCCTGCAGCCAGTGCAACAGAAACCACATTCACAGAAAGATAGACAAGATGAAAAGGCAGAGAGCTATGTACCAGATGAAGGAACAAGATAAAACCTCAGAAAAACAACTAATGACGTGGAGATAGGCAACCTTCCAGAAAATAATTCAGAATAATGATAGTGAAGATGATCGAGGACCTCGTAAAAAAAGGGACACAAAGATCGAGAGGATGCAAGAAATGTTTAACAAAGACCTAGAAGAATTAAAGAACAAACAAACAGTGATGAACAATACAATAACTGAAATGAAAAATACACTAGAAGGAATCAATAGCAGAATAACTGAGGCAGAAGAACGCATAAGTGACCTGCAACACAGCATAGTGGAATCCACTGCCAAGGAACAGAATAAAGAAAAAAGAATGAAAAGACATGAAGACAGCCTAAGAGACCTATTGGACAACATTAAATGCAACATCATTCGCATTATAGGGGTTCCAGAAGGAGAAGAGAGAGAGAAAGGACCCGAGAAAATATTTGAAGAGATTATAGTCGAAAATTTTCCTAACATGGGAAAGGAAATAGCCACCCAAGTCCAGGAAACGCAGAGAGTCCCATACAGGATAAACCCAAGGAGAAACAGGCTGAGACACATAGTAATCAAATTGGCAAAAATTAAAGACAAAGAAAAATTATTGAAGGCAGCAAGGGAAAAATGACAAATAACATACAAGGGAACTCCCATAAGGTTAACAGCTGATTTCTCAGCAGAAACTCTACAAGTCAGAAGGGAGTGACATGACATATTTAAAGTGATGAAAAGGAAGAAACTACAACCAAGATTACTCTACCCGCCAAGGATCTCATTCAGATTCAATGGAGAAATCAAAAGCTTTACAGACAAGCAAAAGCTAAAGGAATCCAGCACCACCAAACCAGCTCTACAACAAATGCTAAAGGAACTTCTCTAAGTGGGGAAAACAAGAGAAGAAAAGGACTTACAAAAACAAACCCATAACAATAAAGAATGGTAATAGGAACATACATATTGATAATTACTTTAAACGTGAATGGACTAAATGCTCCAACTCAAAGACACAGGCTTGTTGAATGGATAAAAAAAAAACAAGACCCATATATATGCTGTCTACAAGAGAACCACTTCAAACCGAAGGTCACACACGGACTGAAAGTGAGGGGTTGGAAAAAGATATTCCATGCAAATGGAAATCTAAAGAAAGCCAGAGTAGCAATACTCATATCAGATAAAATAGGCTTTAAAATAAAGAATGTTACAAGAGACAAGGAAGGACACTAAGTAATGATCAAGGGATCAATCCAAGAAGAAGAGATAATAATTATAAATATATATGCACCCAACATAGGAGCACCTCAATACATAAGGCAACTGCTAACAGCTATAAAAAAGGAAACTGACAGTAACACAATAATAGTGGGGGACTTTAACACCTCACTTACACCAATGGACAGATCATCCAAAATGAAAATAAATAAGGAAGCAGAAGCTTTAAATGACACAATAGACCAGATAGATTTAATTGATATTTATAGGACATTCCATCCAAAAACAGCAGATTACACTTTCTTCTCAAGTGCGCATAGAACATTCTTCAGGATAGATCACATCTTGGGTCACAAATCAAGCCTCAGTAAAATTAAGAAAATTGAAATCATATCAAGCATCTCTTCTGACCACAACACTCTGAGATTAGAAATCAATTACAGGGAAAAAACCGTAAAAAACACAAACACATGGATGCTAAACAATACGTTACTAAATAACCAAGAAATCACTGAAGAAATCAAAGAGGAA
Source organism: Balaenoptera musculus (assembly GCF_009873245.2). Classification (NCBI taxonomy): domain Eukaryota; kingdom Metazoa; phylum Chordata; class Mammalia; order Artiodactyla; family Balaenopteridae; genus Balaenoptera; species Balaenoptera musculus. The sequence continues at coordinate 49,269,011 of NC_045806.1, read as the reverse complement.
ATAAAAAAATACCTAGAGACAAATGACATTAAAAACACGACGATCAAAAACCTATGGGGGGGAGCGAGAGGAGAAGATGGCAGAAGAATAAGATGTGGAGATCACCTTCCTCCCCACAGATTCATCAGAAATACATCTACACGTGGAACTGCTCCTATAGAACACCCACGGAATGCTGGCAGAAGACGTCAGACCTCCCAAAAGGCAAAAAACTCCCCACATACCTGGGTAGGGCAAAAGAAAAAATAAACAACAGAGACAAAAGAACAGGTACGGGACCTGCACCAATGGGAGGGAGCTGTGAAGGAGGAAAGGTTTCCACACACTAGGAAGCCCCTTCGCGGGCATAGACTGCGAGTGGCAGAGGGGGGAAGCTTCGGAGCCATGGAGGAGAGATCAGCAACAGGGGTGCAGAGGGCAAAGTGGAGAGATTCCCTCACAGAGGAGCGGTGCCGACCAGCACTCACCAGCCCAAGACGCTTGTCTGCTCACCCACCGGGGCGGACGGGGGCTGGGAACTGAGGCTCCCGATTCAGTCGGATTGCAGGGAGAGGACTGGGGTTGGCGGCATGAACACAGTCTGAAGGGTTTAGCGCACCACAGCTAGCCGGGAGGGAGTCCGGGAAAAGGTCTGGAGCTGCCGGACAGGCAAGAGACTTTTTCTTGCCTCTTTGTTTCCTGGTGCGTGAGGAGAGGAGATTCAGAGCGCCGCCTAAACAACTTCTAGAGACGGGCGTGAGCCGCGGCTATCAGCGCGGACCTCAGAGACGGGCATGAATGCTAAGGCTGCTGCTGCCACCACCAAGAAGCCTGTGTGCAAGCACAGGTCACTATCCACACCGCCACTCCCGGGAGCCTGTGCAGCCCACCACTGCCAGGCTGCCGTGATCCAGGGACAACTTCCCCAGGAGAACACACGGCGCTCCCTCAGGCTGCTGCAATGTCACGCTGGCCTCTGCTGCCACTGGCTTGCCCCGCAACCGTACCCTTCCCTCCCCCCGGCCTGAGTGAGCCAGAGCCCCCGAAGCAGCTGCTCCTTTAACCCCGTCTTGTGTGAGCAAAGGACAGATGCCCTCAGGCAACCTACATGCAGAGGCGGGTCCAAATCCAAAGCTGAAACCCGGGAGCCCTGTGAACAAAGAAGAGAAAGGGAAATTTCTTCGAGCAGCCTCAGAAGCAGCTGATTAAAGCTCCACAAACAACTTGATGTACCTGCATCTGTGGAATACCTGAATAGACAACGAATCATCCCAAATTGAAGAGGTGGACAGTGGGAGCAAGATATATTATTTTTTCCCCTTTTCCTCTTTTTGTGAGTGTGTATGTGTATGCTTCTGTGTGAGATTTTGTCTGTATAGCTTTGCTTTCACCATTTGTCCTAGGGCTCTGTCGCTCCGTTTTTATTTTTGTTTTTTTTACCTGAGGAAAACAATTTTTTTTCGTTTTTTCTTAATAATTATTTTTTATTTTTTATTTTAGTAACTTTATTTTACTTTATCCTACTTTATTTTATTTTATCCTCTTTCTTTATTCTTTCTATTTTTTTCTCTCTTTTATTCTGAGCCATGTGGATGAAAGGCTCTTGGTGCTCCAGCCAGGCATCAGGGCTGTGCCTCTGAGGTGGGAGAGCTAGGTTCAGGACACTGGTCCACAAGAGACCTCCCAGCTCCACGTAACACCAAACGACAAAAATCTCCCAGAGATCTCCATCACAACACCAAGACCCAGCTTCACTCAATGACCAGCAAGCTATAGTACTGGGCACCCTCTGCCAAACAACTAGCAAGACAGGAACACAGTGTCATCCATTAGAAGAGAGGCTGCCTAAAATCATAATAAGGCCACAGACACACCAAAACACACCACCAGACGTGGACCTGCCCACCAGAAAGACAAGATCCAGCCTCATCCACCAGAACACAGGCACTAGTCCCCTCCACCAGGAAGCCTACACAACCCACTGAACCAACCTTAGCCACTGGGGACAGATACCAAAAACAACAGGAACTACAAACCTGCAGCCTGTGAAAAGGAGACCCCAAACACAGTAAGATAAGCAAAATGAGAAAACAAAAAACACACAGCAGATGAAGGAGCAAGGTAGAAACACAACCGACCTAACAAATGAAGAGGAAATAGGCAGTCTACCTGAAAAAGAATTCAGAATAATGATAGTAAAGATGATCCAAATTCTTGGAAATAGAATAGACAAAACTCAAGAAACATTTAACAAGGACCTAGAAGAACAAAAGAGGAATCAAGCAACGATGAAAAACACGATAAATGAAATTTAAAATACTCTAGAAGGGATCAATAGCAGAATAACTGAGGCAGAAGAACAGATAAGTGACCTGGAAGATAAAATAGTGGAAATAACTACTGCAGAGCAGAGTAAAGAGAAAAGAATGAAAAGAACTGAGGACAGTCTCAGAGACCTCTGGGACAACATTAAATGCACCAACATTCGAATTATAGGGGTCCCAGAAGAAGAAGAGAAAAAGAAAGGGACTGAGAAAATATTTGAAGAGATTATAGTCGAAAACTTCCCTAATATGGGAAAGGAAATAGTTAATCAAGTCCTGGAAGCACAGAGAGTCCCATACAGGATAAATCCAGGGAGCAACACGCCAAGACACATATTAATCAAACTATCAAAAATTAAATATAAAGGAAACATATTAAAAGCAGCAAGGGAAAAACAACAAATAACACACAAGGGAATCCCCATAAGGTGAACAGCTGATCTTTCAGCAGAAACTATGCAAGCCAGAAGAGAGTGGCAGGACATATTTAAAGTGATGAAGGAGGAAAACCTACAACCAAGATTACTCTACCCAGCAAGGATCTCATTCATATTTGATGCAGAAATTAAAACCTTTACAGACAAGCAAAAGCTGAGAGAATTCAGCACCACCAAACCAGCTTTACAACAAATGCTAAAGGAACTTCTCTAGGCAAGAAACACAAGAGAAGGAAAACACCTACAATAACAAACCCAAAACAATTAAGAAAATGGGAATAGGAACATACATGTTGATAATTACCTTAAATGTAAATGGATTAAATGCTCCCACCAAAAGACACAGACTGGCTGAGTGGATACAAAAACAGGGCCCATATATATGCTGTCTACAAGAGACCCACTTCAGACCTAGGGACACATACAGACTGAAAGTGAGGGGATGGAAAAAGATATTCCATGCAAATGGAAATCAAAAGAAAGCTGGAGTAGCAATTCTCATATCAGACAAAACAGACTTTAAAATAAAGACTATTACAAGAGACAAGAAGGACACTCTATAATGATCAAGGGATCGATACAAGAAGAAGATATAACAATTGTAAATATTTATGCACCCAACATAGGAACACCTCAATACATAAGGCAAATACTAACGGCCATAAAAGGGGAAAACGACAATAACACAATCATAGTAGGGGACTTTAACACCCCACTTTCACCAATGGACAGATCATCTAAAATGGAAATAAATAAGGAAACACAAGCTTTAAATGACACGTTAAACAAGATGGACTTCATTGATATTTATAGGACATTCCACCCAAAAACAACAGAATACACATTTTTCTCAAGTGCTCATGGAACGTTCTCCAGGATAGACCATATCTTGGGTCACAAATGAAGCCTTGGTAAATTTATGAAAAATGAAATCGTATCAAGTATCTTTTCCAACCACAACGCTATGTGACAAGATATCAATTACAGGGAAAGATCTGTAAAAAATACAAACACATGGAGGCTACACAATACACTACTCAATAATGAAGTGATCACTGAAGAAATCAAAGGGGAAATCAAAAAATACCTACAAACAAATGACAATGGAGACACAGTGAGCCAAAACCTATGGGATGCAGCAAAAGCAGTTCTAAGACGGAAGTTTATAGCAATACAAGCCTACCTCAAGAAACAGGAAACACCTCGAATAAGCAACCTAACCTTGCACCTAAAGCAATTAGAGAAAGAAGAACAAAAGAACCCCAAAGTTAGCAGAAGTAAACAAATCATAAAAATCAGATCAGAAATAACTGAAAAAGAAATGAAGGAAACAATAGCAAAGATCAATAAAACTAAAAGCTGGTTCTTTGAGAAGATAAATAAAATTGATAAACCATTAGCCAGACTCATCAAGAAAAAAAGGGAGAAGACTCAGATCAATAGAATTAGAAACGAAAAAGGAGAAGTAACAACTGACACTGCAGAAATACAAACGATCATGAGAGATTACTACAAGCAACTCTATGCCAATAAAATGGACAACCTGGAAGAAATGGACAGATTCTTAGAAATGCACAACCTACCGAGACGGAACCAGGAAGAAATAGAAAATATGAACAGACCAATCACAAGCACTGAAATTGAAACTGTGATTAAAAATCTTCCAACAAACAAAAGCCCAGGACCAGATGGCTTCACAGGCGAATTCTATCAAACATTTAGAGAAGAGCTAACACCTATCCTTCTCAAACTCTTCCAAAATATTGCAGAGGGACGAACACTCCCCAACTCATTTTACGAGGCCACCATCACCCTGATACCAAAACCAGACAAATTTGTCACAAAGAAAGAAAACTACAGGGCAATATCACTGATGAACATACATGCACAAATCCTCAACAAAATACTAGCAAACAGAATCCAACAGCACATTGAAAGGATCATACACCATGATCAATTGGGGTTTATTCCAGGAATGCAAGGATTCTTCAACATACGCAACTCAATCAACGTGATACACCATAATAACCAATTGAAGGAGAAAAACCATATGATCATCTGAATAGAGTTAGAGAAAGCTTTTGACAAAATTCAACACTCATTTATGATAAAAGCCCTGCAGAAAGTAGGCATAGAGGGATCTTTCCTCAACATAATAAAGGCCATATATGACAAACCCACAGCCAACATCGTCCTCAAAGGTGAAAAATTGAAACCATTTCCACTAAGATCAGGAACAAGACAAGGTTGCCCACTCTCACCACTATTACTCAACATAGTTTTGGAAGTTTTAGCCACAGCAGTCAGAGAAGAAAAAGAAATAAAAGGAATCCAAATCAGAAAAGAAGAAGTAAAGCTGTCACTGTTTCCAGATGACATGATTCTATACATAGAGAATCCTAAAGATGCTACCAGAAAAGTACTAGAGCTAATCAATGAATTTGGTAAAGTAGCAGGTTACAAAATTAATGCACAGAAATCTCTTGCATTCCTATACACTAATGATGAAAAATCTGAAAGTGAAATTAAGTAAACACTCCCATTTACCATTGCAACACAAAGAATAAAATCTCTAGGAATAAACCTATCTATGGAGACAAAAGTCCTGTATGCAGAAAATTATGACAATGATGAAAGAAATTAAAGATGATACAAATAGATGGAGCGATACACCATGATCTTAGATCAGAAGAATCAACATTGGGAAAATGACTCTACTACCCAAAGCAAGCTACAGATTCAATGCAATCCCTAACAAACTACCACTGGCATTTTTCACAGAACTAGAACAATAAATTTCACAATTTGTATGGAAACACAAAAGACCCTGAATAGCCAAAGCAATCTTGAGAACGAAAAATGGAGCTGGAGGAACCAGGCTCCCTGACTTCAGACTATACTACAAAGCTACAGTATTCAGGACAGTATGGTACTGGCATAAAAACAGAAACATAGATCAATGGAATAGGATAGAAAGCCCAGAGAAAAACCCACACACATATGGGCACCTTATCTTTGATAAAGGAGGCAAGCATATACAGTGGAGAAAAGACAGTCTCTTCAACAAGTGGTGCTGGGAAAACTGGACAGGTACATGTAAAAGTATGAAAGTAGAACACTCCCTAACCCCATACACACAAATAAACTCAAAATGGATTAAAGACCCAAATGTAAGGCCAGACACTATCAAACTCTTAGAGGAAAACATAGGCAGAACACTCTATGACATAAATCACAGCAAGACCCTTTTTGATCCACCTCCTAGAGTAATGGAGGTAAAAACAAAAATAAACAAATGGGACCTAATGAAACTTAAAAACTTTTGCACAGCAAAGGAAACCATAAACAAGACCAAAAGACAACCCTCAGAATGGGAGAAAATATTTGCAAATGAAGCAAGTGACAAAGGATTAATCTCCAAAATTTACAAGCAGCTCATGCATCTCAATAACAAAAAAAGAACAAGTTTATGTGCCCACAAAGCCCACAGTTGCTAAAGCCAGACCCATCCCAACTACAACAGCACTTGTTGTCCTTTCAGATGTTTCAAATGTGCTAAATTTAGGAAGCCATCAGCAGACGTGTAAATCTGCAATTAGCATACCTGTGAGGAGAGTTTTCAGCTCTTCTTCCTTAGTCACACAGTCCCTGGGGCTCTGCTGTGGTTTCACCCCCTCCTCTGGGTGGATTTCCTAGTGGGGGTAGCTATCCGTGCCCTCCCAGCACCATGTGGGCAGGTCCTGGCACCCACTGACTGATTTTCTAGTAACAAGAGCTATCCACATGCTCCTGGGAAAGCAGGGCATGTCCCATCATCTCCTAATTGATTTCCTAGTTGGGGGAGTTATCCTCACCCTCTTGAGACAGCAGGGCAGGTCCCAGCACCCACTGGTGGATTACCTAGGAACAAGAGCTATCTGCACGCTCCTGGGACAGCAGGGCAGGTCCTGGCACCTGCTGTTGGATTTCCTAGTGGGAGGAGTTTTCTGCACCCTCCCACAACAGAGAGACAGGTCCTAGCACCCACTTGTGGGTTTCCTAGTAGTGACAGTTATCTGTGCGCTCCCAGAACAGCGAGTCCTGACACGCACTGGTGGATTTCCTAGTGGGGGCAGTTATCTCCGTTTTTCCAGGATAGCAGGGCATGTTCTGGCACACACTGATGTATTTTCTCATCACAGAAATTATCCGCACACCCTGGGACAGTGTGGGCAAGTCCTGGGGCCTGCTGGCAGATTTCCTAGTGTTGGGAGCTGTCTGCGCCCTTCCAGGTCAGCAGGGGTGGGGCCTGGCGTCTGCCCACGGGTCCAGAAGTGGCAGCCAGTGCCCACCTCTGGAGCCTAAGATGATGGCAGTGACTTGCCCCACTCCCGGAGCTCCTATACATGGTGTCCTGTTGCCTGGGACCACTCACAGGGAAAGAAGCTCTTATGGTGGTCCCACCCCTCTCCTCATGTGCCTCCCAATAATGATGACTTGCCTCTCTGGTGGGCACGGGTTTCTTCCTAGTACAACCTCAGTTGCCATGGCCCAACCTCTTCAGGCTGTTTCTGCACCTAACCCTGGTCCTCTCCCTGGGACTGAGCTTCAGAGTCTGAGCTTCAGCACCCAACCCCCACCCTCACAGACAGAAGAGTGTCTCAGGTTGAGGAGCGCAGAGTGGCGGTGCCAACCCTCTCTGCAGGTTAGTTTCAATTCTGCCTTCCACAAACCTGTTGGACTGGAGTAGGACTTGGTATATTTCACGATGCTCTTTGACAGAGGGATGCCACACAGTGTAGCAAGAGTCTGGGAATGGCTGCATATATGTATGTCTACAGGAAAACCATCCGTAATCATCTTCAATAAACTGGCTTTTAAGAATGTGGCCAGGGAGTTGATGGGGTGGAGCCCTCTGCATGAACTGCTGGACTCCAGGTCCAGACCAGTACCTCTGCAGTGCAGCAGCCTTACCTATAATGGACATTAAGTCTCCAGCACTATCTAATCCCTCCCTGCTGGCTGCCCTTCTGCCATCTGCTTTTAACAGGCCAAGGAGATCTGGACATCTTAGTTTGCATTTCTTGGCCCAGAGCTGTTGGACAGTGTCATCCTCAGTGGTTCAGGCCAGCAAGTGGTGACATGGGCTCATCCATATCCATCAGCAACTTCTGGTCTACATGTCTTCCCTCTCTATAGTTGAATTCATAGTCCATAACTTAACAACAACTTCATATATGCCCTCACCCCATTCACCTTTCCTCAGTTCTCCCTGGTGAAATCTCAACTTTCTTTCTGAAACCTGCCTTCTACTAAGTGACTAAGGTCTACTGGATAAAATAACACCAAATTATATATTGTGCTACAATAAATTAAAAATAATAACATAAACATAACTACATCTAATAATCAGCCTTAACACTTCATGGAGATAATCCAATAGTTCCGTAAATGTTGTGTCTTCTTTGTAGAGTTAGAATATATCAGTGTGAAGACTAGACAAAGCATCTTGCTTCTTGTAGCTTATACCATGTGAGATCAAGTCTGCTCCACTAACAGACAAATATTTTATCCTCTATAGGCTTTATGGTTTATCTGACAACTGCTGACATTTCCCTTAATTGTGCAAAGCAGACATATACAGTACATGAACAAATGAGTGTAGTTGTATTCCAATAGACAAGGACACTTGAATGTCATATTTCTATGCATCATGAAATATACTTCTTTAGATGTTTTGCAAACATTAAAAAATGTAAAAACATCTCTTCACTAATCCACTGTATGAAAAAGGCAGCAAGCAAGATTCAGTGGGTGATCTGTACTTTGAAGACCCTGGACTTGCATAATTGTTTCAATAGTCAACTCTCTCATCCTTAGCAAACTTATTTCAAATAATCATCTCTTTACCAAACTTCTATCACCAATCCTCTCAACAGATGTTCTGGAGCCCAGTTCATAAGAAAACAAACACAAACACAAAACCAAAAAGAAACAGAAAATAATTATTTGAAACTTCTCTTCACCAAATAAAACAGAATCTCTTGTATCCCAATCTTCCCTTACCCCTTGTATCCTATTATAGTAATATCGACTAAGAAAAACAAAACAAAACACACAATGTGAGAGCTGTAAATTCAGTTTCATTTGAGGACTTACTGAGGACAATAGCTTGGGAGACAGCCTCTTATATAGCTCTGAGGAACCACTCTGAAGAGTTAGAGGGGAGGTCATATATATATGATTTTGGTGAAGGGAGTACATGCATTCAAGCACACATCTTGGTAGAAGGCTGCTGCTAGCTATGAGGAGCAAATGTCTCTGCTAATAATTTTAGTGCTTCTCTAGGTATGAGAAAATGCAAGAAATTGGTTTAATAAAATTTTCTCCTGAAAATATCTATCTGAAGAAAGACTATTATGCCAAATTTTCTCAGAGCACAGAGTGCCTCATTCCTGATCTCCAACATGAATTCCTTTCAGATAGTGTTAAAGGTCAATGACTGCAGTGGCCAGTGACTTCATTTTTGTAGAGCAATATGGCAAGCAACATAATTTTTTAAACATCTTTATTGGAGTATAATTGCTTAACATTGTTGTGTTAGTTTCTGCTGTATAACAAAGTGAGTCAGCTATACGTATACTTATATCCCCATATACCCTCCCTCTTGTGTCTCCCTCTCACCCTCCCTATCCCACCCCTCTAGGTGGTCACAAAGCACAAGCTGATCTCCCTGTGCTATGTGGCTGCTTCCCACTAGCTATCTATTTTACAATTGGTAGCATATATATGTCCATGACACTCTCTCATATCATACCAGGTTACCCCTCCCCCTCCCCATGTCCTTAAGTCCATTCTCTATGTCTCCGTATTTACTCCTGTCCTGCCCCTAGGTTCTTCAGAAACTTTTCTTTTTTTTAGATTCCATATATGTGTGTTAGCATATGGTACTTGTTTTTCTCTTTCTGACTTACTTCACGATGTATGACTGATTCTAGGCCCATCCACCTCACTACAAATAACTCAATTTCGTTTCTTTTTATGGTTAAGTAATATTCCATTGTATATATGTGCCACATCTTCTTCGTACATTCATCTGTTTTTGGACACTTAGGTTGTTTCCATGTCCTGGCTATTGTAAGTAGCAAGCAATATATTTTTATTGTCAGTGCCCCCTCATGGTCATAAATTTGACCATGGTTTGGGAGGTATTTCATGACCATTTTGTCCTACAGTGCTAGGAATGCTCATGCTTAGATCAGGCCAGGATTTTGTTGATAGACCACTCAATGTGCTATTACTGGACTAGGTCCTATTAACAGTAGCTGAAGTTCTCTGGGCCCCCTGTCTTACTAGCTTGTTATGGTCCAAGAAATTATTCCCTCTGTTGCCTCTTCCCATATCTAGAGTTACACTTTTGCAATCATTGATCTCATATAGAACTATAAATTTGGTCAACTGTTACAAGTTACCTAGTCATCATTTTATCAGAGGCTCAGTCACACATTTGGTAATGCAAGAAACAACAAACTTGTAAAATAGCAGAATAAAAATAATATAGCTAGTAGCATTAGTAAGGTCGTAAGTAGGAATGTAAGCCAAGAACTTTCATTAGATGTGGCCCAGTATATCCCCAGGTCTCCTGACTTAGTCTGTTCCTTGCCAATCCTTATTTTTAAGGGAAATGATATATTGGCATTGTTCATAAGGCACCCAGCCCAATCTCCTAGTTTTGTTAGGCTGATTATCTTTGGTATGGTTTCATTACTTTCAACATGGAGGGGGGGCTGCTTAAAGTTAAATTGTCATAGCCTGGTGTTAGCCATATAAATACATCTCCCAAATGAGGGATGTTATATTCTTTGATTGAAATTTTGCTTGTTGCTCTGAGTGAATTTGAGTAACTTTAAAAGAACATTCATATTTATGGCGGTGGTCAGAGCAAGTATGATTGGTTGGCCAAGTGAAGGAGTCCCATCTAGTAATATCAACAGTGGTCTGAACAGAACTATAATTTCTTTCTTCTAGAATAAATTCCCTAAAGCTTATTCAATCAGAGCCTTGGACAGAAGAAATCCATCAAAGTAAGCCAAAAGTACTAGACACAGGTAGTTGAGCACAAACCCAACAATTGGACTGATTTTTAAAACTAGCATTTTAAAACATGCCCATGATAGAAAAATATTGATTTATGCAAATGTCATAGAAATTAAGAAAACATTATAATCATATGGGTCAGGTCCAGCATCTTGGCATAGCAGTCTACTTCTGATGTTTTGTTTTCTTCTCATCCTGGTGTGAGTGTAGTTTGTCCTCTGCTTGAACATTGTTTTAAGGTGATTTTGAGGCCAGCAGTCTACTCTATAGACCAGTCTGGTGCAGGGGCCCTGTCTAAGTGGGAAATATGAATCCAACAGTCAATTCCTTTCAGTCTTGTTGAGCATTAGCTAGCTAAATGTACCTTATAAGGGTCCTTCCATCTAGGTTGGAGATAGTCCTTTCAATTATGTCTTTCACTGTATGCATAATCTCTTAGTTGCTGTTTTTGGGGCATCTGATCTTCATCCAAAGATAGATTATCAGAAGCAAGCTTAGAACTTCCTTTTAATAATTCAAGTAAACTTTACAGTAATGTAACATAGTACTGATGTGCCATTTAGGAAGTGAGTCTTGGACAATTAAACAACAGTAGTATTTAATATACACAAAGGTATATTGCTGAAAAATATTTTTTCTCTCTAAAATTCCTCTCAGTTCCACCAAATATATCCAAATTAATACTAATTTGTTTGCAAAATAAGTCTGGTTTCAACTTGTCCTGTTTATTTACATAAGTGTAATTGATCACTCAGACTATTTTAAAATTACCTTTGCTGAAACTTTTTATAAAGAATCTCAGATTGAATATTTAAAAGTCCTCTCAAGGCCAGAAAGACTTGCCATCAGATTCCACCGTCAATATCTATAGATTGGGGTGAATTTCTCTCTTCTCAAGGTGCCCAAAATATCTTTAGATTCCCGCACCTATCAGGAGGTGGCTGTCTTTATTCACCTGGTAAAGCTGCTGTGAACCTAAGAGTTTCCAATCTTTGGAGGGATCAAGTAGAGAGAAAAGATAAATGTTACAATTCTGCTTACAATGGTATAGTTTACCAAATTGCTTTAAGTCATAATTAGCTTCAGGGGAAGGGTTTCCTAATATCTAGAAAACACAGATTAAAAGACAGTAGTATTTCAAACAGAACCCATACTAATTATAACCATATTCACCAGTTCACTCAGTCTTATGAACGAATCCTTGATCTCTTGTTAACAGCTTTATGAAGGCGTCAGAGTTTCCATTAGAATTCCTTAAATTCTTCCCCAGTTCAGCGGTATGTTCTGAAAGTTATCAGAAACTTGTACTTGTATAAAAGTCCTTTCTGTGTACCTTCTTGAAGATGTAAAGTTTTTGCAAAGGCATCAGAGTACAACTGTGTATGAATGACAAAAAAACTTAAGAAGGCAAGGTTAAGCATCTTGTTACAATGCAATTAACAAAGAAACTTGGTTACTGCTGTGCCATAAAATATTTTAATATAATAAATAGAATTATGACTGATAACATTTTACCAGCACACACCAGATTTTTAGGAATTCCATATAATCTCTAGAATATATTCATAACATTTACCCATACAATATAACCTAAGAAGATTTATTATTCATTTGACAATGCTTTCCATGTAATTTAACATACCTAATGAACCTAGTTAGTTCAAAGAGTTCAGGAGCCCTTTGAAGTATTCCAAAGTTAACTAGAGGTCAAAGGAAGTACATTAGAATTTGATGTGGGAAATTTGTCAAAAAATATCAAAAGGTTTTAAAAAACATGTGTTCAAATAGGAACATAGGTCACTGTAAAACAATACTTACTTAAGTGACAATAAAAGACTTCCAAGGCAAATACAGAAAGTTATAACAGACTACCAGTTAAAGGTAGAAACTAACAATATGTTATCAAAAACAGATGAATATTTTAAGAAAACTTTGCTGTCTTAACAGAGAGAGAAACCAAATTCAGGTTTGCATGACTTTACCTTTAATATTATAACTTACTTAAATTTATTCTAATATTAGTTCTGGCCACACATAGAATACCATTCTAAAGTTTTTTTTTTCTTTCTTTCCCAGGAACCTTCTACAACTTCTTGCATCTATATTAATGTTTCCCTTATTTTCCTATTTAGAAATAGCCTGCTTTATTACATATTTAAATTAGAATCATCAACTCTTAAAAACCTTAGTTATGAACTTTTACATTAGCAATCAGTAGATTGGCAAACTTATAAATGCCAATAATAATTTCTGAAATCATGTGCTTTCTTATATAAAATGTCTCAGTGTGGCACCAAACATATTTATTAATAGTCCTAAATATCTTTTGTTTCTGTATAAAGGAAGTCAGTGTTCAGTAATTAATATTTCAGTATCTTATTTAGGAATGACCTAGATATTCAATAAACTTCCATCATTTTACTTAATTTAGCAAACCTCTAAAGTTTCACATTACCAAATATCTGGAGAGACTGTAAGTAGAAGTTCCTAAAACATAATTATTCCTAAAGAGTATACCTAAAATTTTTTATCAACTTTACATTTAATTTACTTATAAAAAATTTTATCATACCAAGTTATTTTTTCTTGTTGACAAATTTGCAACAGATATAAAATCTTATTTGACTTCTAGTAAACCTAGGTACAAAAAAATGTATTATACTTAATGTTGATGAGTCTAAAGACATGTCTGTATTAATGAAACCAACAAACTTTAACTGTAATACCAAATATAAATTTAATAGTGAATATTTCCCAGAACACATTAACCTGAAATTCATTTGGGTTAGTTTCTTTTATATTTCTGAGTGTTTATATCAGCACTTAATTTTCTTTAAGCCAATTAAATAGAGTTCATTTACAAATTAAATTTGGTAACACTGTCCTGAGGCAGACATATCATATCTATAAGGTAAACACATCTAGAGATCTCATAGCTTCATTTTAAAACTTAGTCATAAATCAGGTATTACAATATAAAACTCACTATTTATAAATAACAATTGGAATAAGTTATATTTTTTAAAAAAGAAGGCCTCTTTCTCCCCTATTTTCACTCAGTCTCAAGAATTAGAGATGGTCTAGATAAGTGTTCCTGAAAGCCCTGGTAGAACATGTACATCTCAAGGCACAGGGAGAGAAAAGTGAGTTCTCCTAGAAGGATTTGTTCCCTCCAGGTCAGAATTCTGAAAAGATGTTTCATCAAGCTAGTTTTCTCAAACTTAACTGTGTATGCAATAAAAGAGCCCCATTTTGGCCATTTTCAGAGCAAGATGTCCTTTAATTTCCACTTAAATAAGTGCATGTAATTATGTTTTTTATGTACATACACCTGGGGTGTTAGGGTTTTTTCCATTATAAGTTATTACAAGATATTGAATATAGTTCCCTGTGCTATAAGTAGGTCCTTGTAGTTTACCTACTTTATATATAGTAGTGTGTATCTGTTAATCCCAAACTCCTAATTTATGCCCCCCCACATTTCCACTTTGGTAACCATAAGTTTGTTTTCTATGCCTGTGAGTCTGTTTTTCGTTTTGTAAATAAGTTCATTTATATCATTTTTTTAGATTCCACATATAAGTCATATCATATGATATTTGTGTTTCTCTGTCTGACTCACTTCACTTAGTATGATAATCTCTTGGTCTATCCATGTTGCTGCAAATGGTAAAACTTAATTCTTTTTATGGCTGAGTAGTAGATCATTATATATATATATATATATATATATATATATATATATATATATATATATCTCCCACATTTATGATATATATGTTGAACATCTTTCCATATGCCTGTTGACCATCTGTATGTCATCTTAGGAGAAACATTTATATATATATATATATATATATATATATATATATATATATCACATTTTCTTTATCCTTTCATCTGTCGATGGACACAAAGGTTGCTTCCATGTCTTACCTATTGTAAATAGTGCTGCTATGAATATTAGAGTGCATGCATCTTTTTGAATCAGAGTTTTTGTCTTTTCCAGGTATATGCCCAGGAGTGGGATTGTTGGATCATACGGTAGTTCAATTTTTAGTTTTCTAAAGAACCTCCATACTGTTTACCATAATAGCTGTACCAATTTACATTCCCACCAACAATGTAGGAGGGTTTCCTTTTCTCCACGTCCTCTCCAGCATTTATTGTTTATAGACATTTTGATGATGACCATTCTGACTGGTGTGAGGTGATACCTAATTGTAGTTTTGATTTGCATTTCTCTAATAATTAGCAATGTTGAGCATCTTTTCATGTTCCTGTAGTCCATCTGTATGTCATCTTAAGAGAAACATCTATTTAGGTCTTCAGCCCATTTTTTGATTGGATTGTTTGGTTTATTTTGATATTGAGTTGTATGAGCTGTTTATATATTTTGGATATTAATCCCTCATCAGTCACATTGTTTCCAAATATTTTATCCCATTCCATAGGTTGTCTTTTCATTTTGTTTATGATTTCCTTTGCTGTGAAAAAGCTTGTATGTTTGATAAGGTCCCATTTTTAAATTTTTGCTTTTATTTCTTTTGCCATGGGAGAACAATCTAAGAAATTATTGCTATGATTTATGTCAGAGAATGTTTTCTTATGTTCTCTTCCTGGAGTTTTATGGTGTTGTGTCTTATATTTAAGTCTTTAAGCCATTTTGACTTTACTTTTGTGTATGGTGTGATGGAGTGTTCAATTTCATTGATTTGCATGTGGCTGTCCAGCTTTCCCAACACCACTTGCTGAAGAGAGTGTATTTTCTCCACTGTATATTCTTACCTCCTTTGTCAACAAGTAATTGACCATAGGTTTTAGGTTTATTTCTGGGCTTTCTATTCTATTCCATTGATCCATATTTCTGTTTTGTACAATACCATGCTGTTTTGATTACTGTAGCTTTGTAGTATTGTCTGAAGTCTGGGAGGTTATGCCTCCAGCTTTGTTCTTTTTCCTCAGGGTTGCTTTAGCAATTCTGGATATTTTTTGGTTCCATATAAATTTTAGGATTATTTGCTTTAGTTCTGTGAAAGATGTCATTGGTAATTTGACAGGGATCACATTAAATCTATAGATTGCTTTGGGTAGTATGGCTATTTCAACAGTATTAATTGTTCCTAACCAAGAGCATGAGATATCTTTCCATTTCTTTGGATCATCTTCAATTTCTTTGATCAATGTTTTTATAGTTTTCAGCTTATAAGCCTTTCACCTCCTTGGTCAGGCTTATTCCTAGATGGTGTTTTTGTTTTTGATGCAATTTTAAAAGATACATTTTTTTTACTTCCCCTTTTTGATATTTCATTGTTAGTGTAAAGAAATACAACAGATTTCTGTATGTTAATCTTCTATCCTGTTACCTTGCTGAATTTGTTTATCAGTTTTAGTAGGCTTTGTGTGGAGTCTTTAGGGTTTTGTATATAGAGAGCCATGTCATCTTCATATAATGATAATTTTACCGCTTCCCTTCCAATATGGATACATTTTATTTCTTTTTCTTGTCTGATTGCTGTGGGTAGGTCTTCCAATACTGTGGTGAATAGAAATGGTGAGAGTGGACATCCTTGTCTTTTTCCAGAATTTAGTGGGAAGGCTTTCAGCCTTTTACTGTTGAGTATCTTGTTGGCTGTGGGTTTGTCACAAATAGCTTTTTTATGTTGAGATATGTTCCGTCTATAACCATGTTGAATTTTATCAAATGCTTTTTCTGCATCTATTGAGATGATCATGTGTTTTTATCTTTTCTTTTATTGATGTGGTGTGTCCCATTGATTTGAGAATGTTGAACCATCCTTGTGACACTGGAATGAATCCAACTTGATCATGGTGCATGATCCTTTCTATGTGTTGTTGGATTCGGTTTGCCAATATTTTGTTGAGGATTTTTGCACCTGTATTCATAAAAGATATTGACCTGTAATTTTCATTTGTTGTTGTTGTTGTTTTTTTTGTCTGGTTTTTGTATCAGGATGATGATGGCTTCATAGAGTGAATTTGGGAGTGTTTCCTCCTCTTCAATCTTTTGGAAGAGTTTGAGAACTCTTCCATAAATTCTTTGTATGTTTGGTATATCTCCCCAGTAAAGCCATTCGGTCTTGTACCTTTGTATCCAGGGAACTTTTTTGTTTTTGTCTTTGTTTTTGATTACAGATTCTATTTTACATCTACTGATTGATCTATTCAAATTATTTCTTCTTGATTCAGTTCTGATGGGCTGTATGTTTCTACAAAGTTGTCCATTTCTTCTAGTTTGACCAATTTTTTGGCATATAACTGTTCATAGTATTCTCTCATGATTTTTTGTATTTCTATGGTATCTGTTGTGATTTATCCCCTTTCATTTACTATTTTGTTTATTTGGATGTTCTTTCTTTTCTTCTTGGTGAGCCTGGCCAGAGGTTTGTCAATTTTGTTTATCCATTCAAAAAAGCAGCTCTTGGTTTTATTGATGTTTTACATTGTTTTTTATCTCTATTTTATTTTCTCTGTGATCTTTATTATTTCCTTCCTTCTGCTGACTTTAGGTTTTGTTGTTCATCTTTTTCTAATTCTTCCAGGTGGAAGGTTAGGTTGTTTAATTGAGATTTTTCTTATTTTTTGAGGAAGGCCTGTATCACTATGAGCTTCCCTCTTAGGACTGCTTTTGCTGCATCCCATAGATTTTGTATGGTTGTATTTGCATTGTCATTTGTCTCGAGGTATTTCTTTATTTCCTCTTAGATTTCATTGTTGACCCATTTGTTGTTTTAGTAGCATGCTGTTTAGTCTCCATGTAATCATTTTTTTCTTGTTTCTCTTTCTGTGGTTAATTTCTAGTTTCATGCCACTGTGGTCAGAAAAGATGCCTGAAATAATTTCTATCCTCTTACATTTGCTGAGGCTTGTTTTGTGTCCTAGTATGTGCTCTATCCTAGAGAATGTTCCATGTGCACTTGAAAAGAATGTGTATTCTGGGGACGGGGGGTGTTAGGTGTAATGTCCTGAAGATATAAAGTGAGTCTAAATGTTCTATTGTGTCATTTAGAATCTCTGTTGTCTTATTGATTTTCTGTCTGGACGATCTGTCAATTGATGTCAATTGTGCATTAAAGTCTCAAAATTTTGTATTCCTGTCAATTCCTCCCTTTATGTCTCTTAATATATTTTTTATATATTTAGGTGCTTCTATATTGTTGCCTTATGTTAATGAGTCTAATATCCTCTTCTTGTATTGATCTTTTTATCATTACATAGTGTCTTTATTTTTTTTATGGCCTTTATTTTAAACTCTATTTTGTCTAAGTATTGCTAGCCCCACTTTCTTGTCATTTCCACTTGCATAAAATATTTTTTCTGTGCCCTCACTTTCAGTCTATGTGTGTCCTTCACCCTAAAGTGGGTCACTTGTAGGCAGTGTTTTGTAGGTTCTTGTTTTATTATCCAATCTGCCACAATATGTCTTTTGATTGGAGCATTTAGTCCATTGACATTTAAAATAATTATTGATAGGTATGTATTTATTTCCATTTAAAAACTTGTTTGCCAGTAGATTTTGTATTTCTTATTTGTTCCATTCTTCTTTTCTTGTTTTTCCTTTTGTGGTTTGAGAGTTTTCTTTTGTATATGCTTGAGTATTTAATTTTGGTTTTTGTGGATCTAATAGTATTTTTTTTATTTGTGGTTACCCTGGTTTTCAAGTATGTTATCTCATTACAATATCTACTTGCTTTAGACTCATAGTCATATAAGCTCAAACTCATTCTAAAAGATCTATATTTTCTTACTCCCCTCCCCTACTTCTTGTGATTTTGATGTTCTTTTTTACATCTTCATGTTTATCCTTTTGATGTTCATTGTAGTTATGATTGTTTTCAAGAAATTTTTTGATAATTTTTAAAATCTGTGTCCTGGCTTATTTAAGTGATCTACACTTCTTTTATATATTTGCATTTCCTATTGTAATCTGTTTCCTATAGATACTTGCTTTTTTTCTATTGAGAGAAGACCTTTCAATATTTCTTTTAGAATAGGTTTAATACTTCTTTATTCTTTTAGTTTTTGCTTGTCTGAGAAATTCTTAATCTCTTCTTCTATTCTAAATTATAATCTTTCTGGGTGAACTATCCTAGGTTGCAGGTTTTCCCTTTCAGGACTTGTAACATATCTTGCCACTCCCTTCGGACCTGCAACATTTCTGTAGAGAAATCAGCTCATAGCCTTATGAGGGTTCCCTTGCAATTGACTGTTTTTCTCTTGGTGCCTTTAGAATCCTCTCTTATCTTTAAATTTTGCCCTTGTAATTATGATATGTCTTGGTGTAGTTCTGTTTGGGTTCATCTTATTTGGAATCTATGCTTCCTATACTTGGATATCTGTTTCCTTCCTTAGAT
The DNA here is from genome assembly GCF_009873245.2 of Balaenoptera musculus. NCBI lineage: Eukaryota > Metazoa > Chordata > Mammalia > Artiodactyla > Balaenopteridae > Balaenoptera > Balaenoptera musculus. The sequence goes on along the minus strand of NC_045806.1, from coordinate 49,249,820 downwards.
TTGGGAAGTTTTCAGCCATAATATCCTCAGCTACATTTTCAAATCACATTTCTCTTTCTTCTCCTGAAATCCCTCTTATGTGTACATTGGCATGTTTTATATTATCCCATAGGTCTTTTTTTTTTATAATTTGTCTTTCTGTCTGCTGTCCTGATGGGGCGATTTCCATTATTCTATCTTCCAGATCTTATTCATTCTTCTCCATTATTTAGTTTGCTATTTATGCCTTTAGATCAGCTTTCATCTCGGCAATTGAGTTGTCTAATTTTGATTGGTTCCTCCTTATAGTTTCTAATTCCTTATTACAGTGATCTGCACTTCTATAGATACTCTTTCTTAATTCCTTCAGCATTTTTTTTTTTTTGCCTTTTTTTTGAAATCGGAGTCTGGTAGACTTGAGAGGTCTGTTTCATTGTTTTTTCTTTCAGGGGATTTCTGTTGTTCTTTTAATTAGGAGTAGTTCCTCTGCTTTTTCATTTTACTTATATTTACCTGACTCTATAATTTTAGGAGAAATGGTTATCTACTGTGTCATTGAAGGGCTGATTTTATGTGGAAGGATTTCATTTTATCCCTGTGTAAGCTGTGTCAGTCTAATATTTTTGGTGTGAGGGCTGTTTTTGGTATGGAAGCCTGTCATGTCCTTCCTCAGTGTGTGCTGGCCATTTTCCCCTTGATAGGGGGTGTGATTGGAGACCAGACCCTGCTGTACATGTTGAATGGGGTCTCCTCTGTGCTCTGTGGTTTTCACAGCCTTCTCAGGGGCAGGATCAGTTTCCCAGTTTTTGGAGTAGAAGCCTTATATCTGGCTCTAAGCTGTGATGTGAGGCAGGTGGGACTGGAGCACTCCCACGGGGAAATAAGCCACTGCATATTCATCCCTAGGAGGTGTCTGCCAGGATGTCCATTCTGTGACATTGCCTGCCACCCAGACTGTGTGCCCACAAAGTACACTGTTGTTGGTGCTCCCCTCATCCCCACCTCCATGTGGTAATGCCAGTAATCAGCTCAGATTTTAGCCTCACTTCCACATGTGGGTGCCCACAAACCCTGCTGCTGATTGTGCTGGACTCACCTCAGCTGCAGGAACACCAGTAATTGGCTTCAATATCCTTCAGGTGCTGTGCTCACAAAGCTGCCCGTGTAAACCTACCAACATAAACCATCCAAAGTCACGCACCCGCACATGATGTGGGAGTGCAGGGAATTGGCTCAGATTTCAGCCCCACTTCCACATGTGTGCCACAGGAGCATCAGTAATCAGCTCCAATGTCCCCCAGGCATTGCACCCACAAAGCCACTGGCTCAAAAGCCCACTGAAGCTGTGCCCTACTCTCACTGTGGGAGCACAGGTATTCAGCTCAAATTTCAGCCTTGCCTTCACTTGTAGGCAACCAGTCTGTGCTTGTGCATCCTAAAGCTCATAGTGGCAGAGCCACACCCACTGTGAGCACTCTGAGAATGAGGATGCCATGGCAGAGCCATGCCTCTCCCTTCATGCACATGTTGACAATGAGGCTCCTATGAAAGACCCAGTCTCCATTCTGTGCACACCCCAGTTGTGGCCCAGACCACAGTCCAGGCCCTTCCAACTGTCTCTGTATAGCCAAACTGAGTTTGTTCCCCAGGTCTGTCCACTGAAACCCAGCCACTGTGCATACCACCAGACATGCATCTCAGGTTGGGAAGGGCCATGATGTGGCAAGGACTGTCTATGACGGTCTCTCTCTACCCTGTATGTCACAAGCTGGCTCCTGTACTCTCCTCTGAGACTCTAAAGCTCCTTATCTGTCCTGGCTCACCTCCCAGCCAGTGAAGGAGGTTCCCAGGGTGCGGGAACCTTTCCTCTTTCACAGCTCCCTTCCCAGTATGTAGGTTCCATCCCAATTCTTTTTTCCCCTTTCGTCCTATCCAGTTATATGGTGATCTTTCTTGCAACTTTGATTGTATGGGATCTTCTGTCAGTGTTCAGTAGGCATTCCATGAGAACTGTTCCATGTGTAGATGTATGTTTAAAGTATTTGTGGAAGGAAGTGTGCATGTACTTGTACTTTGCCATCTTGGTCTCCCTTCTTCAAGTCTTTTTAAAAATTAATTAATTAATTAATTAATTTTTGGCCACATGGGTCTTCGTTGCTGCATGGTGACTTTTCTCTAGTTGCAGAGAGCAGGGACTACTTTTGTTGTGATGCGCTGGCTTCTCCTTACAATGGTTTCTCTTGTTTCAGAGCATGGGCTCTAGGTGCACGGGCTTCAGTAGTTGTGGCACACGGGCTCAGTAGTTGTTGCTCGTGGTCTCTAGAGTGCAGGCTCAGTAGTTGTGACGCACAAGCTTAGTTGCTCCACGGCATGTGGAATCTTCCCTGACCAGGACTTGAACCTGTGTCCCCTGCACTGGCAGATGGATTCTTAACCACTGTGCCACCAGGGAAGTCCCTTCAAGTCTTTTAATTAGTGATTGGATTTTGTGATGGGACCATTGCACGGTATGAAGACTCTGCCTCCATCACTCCTGTAAATTTCTCAGTTGCCTGAGAAAGCCGTAACAAACTATCTCTGGGAAAGTAGACTTGTCCCTCTTCTTTGGAGCAAAACTCTCATATAATATCTTCATCTTTATCTTGAAAAATTCTGTTAAGGTAGCCAAATTGAGGAAAGACTTCAGGTCAGCCTCATATGTATCCACTCAGCCCAGACCACTCAGTGTCTTTCAACTGAGCAAATCCCAGTGTCTTTCAACCAGACTCTCCCAGTCTATTTCAGCTAGGAGATGTTTTTTTTCCAGTATCTTTCAACTAGGGGGCTGGGTACCTGTTATACACCACCAAATAAAACTCAGGATCATCAGCAAATAATTGGGAGATCCAAGAACCAGGAGAGACTCACATAAATTTGGCTGGACTTTCCAAGGAGGCAGATGGGTACAAGAGGCCTCTGCTGGTACTAAAGATCTGGATCCTCACAGAGTTCAGGTGAAGGAGAAAAGTCTGTTCTGTGTCCCTTCGTTTGTTGCCAAAACTGTTGACTGAAAAAAGTAAAGCACAACATGAGAGCTGTGAGTTCAGTTTTATTTGGGGACTTACTAAGGACCATAGCCGGGAGAGAGCCTCTCAGACAGCTCTGAGGAACTTTTCTGAAGAGGAGGGGGCATCAGTATATATATGATTTTGGTGAAGGGGGGACATGCAATCAAACACCTATCTTGGTAGAAGGCTGTTGCTAGTTACAAGGAGCAGATATCTCCATTAATAATTTTAGTGCTTTTCAAGGTACAAGAACATTCCAGAAATTGGGTTAAGTCTTCTCCTGAGAACATCTAACTATCTGAAAGCCTGTTCTGCCAGTTTTCCCAGAGCACAGAGTGCCTCATTCCTGATCTCCACACTGAACTCCCTTCAGGGTGTGTTAAAAGTCAGCAACTTCAGTGGTTAGTGATTTTATTCTCATAGAACCAGATGGTGAGCAACATTTGTTGTTGTCAGTTAAAAATATATCCCTGAAGAAATACTTTTTTGATCTTTTCAAGCAGGGAATGTTGCTTTTACTTCCCCATACATAACTTTCACTTTGTTTTATGTTGTGGTTTGATATTCCATTGTTGGGGAGGAAGACATTTTCCTCTACCCTTCTAGGTTCTTCTGGCTGGGCTAAGAATTAAATTGACATGAGACAGATTAACAGGAGAAAGTAAAATAAAAGTTTAATAACATGTACACATGGGAGAGACCCAGAAAAACTGAGTAACTCACTAAAATGGCTGAAACCCTCACCTTAAATACCATCTTCAGCTAAAGAAAAAAGATGATGTTGGGGATAGTAGTTTGGGATTTCAAAGAGGAGGAAAGCAATTCACATGGAGATGGAAAAGTAAATGTATGGTACATAAATGTTTTCTGGACCATGCAGAGACAATAGGACACAGAGTAGACTGTGATCTCTAGGCGCTGCTGAGTTTTCCCCACTCTAGCCCATGTTCTTTGCATATATCTATGGTGATACCTCTATTCTGAGAACAGGCCATCTATATCAATTCTTTAGGCAGTTAGAGAGAAGGTCAAAGTTTCTTCGTGAGTCTTTTGGACCTTGATTATTTTCAGCTCAAAATAATCTAAGGCCAAAGAGATATTTTAGCATGGCAAATTTTACTTTCCTACACCATCCAAGAACAAGCCCATCTTGCACTTGGAAACTCCCTTTCTTCCTCTCTGCTTCTAGCCAGAAAATGTTGTTTTTAATGGGTCTTGTGATTACTTTAGATTCACCTTCATAAACTCCCTATGTATGCAACTGATTAATAACCTAAATTACATTCCAAAGGTCCTTTTTGCTGTGCAACATACCATAATCATGGGAGTAACATGAGCGGCCAGACACCATGAGGGTCAAATTTATTACTAAACTACTTGTCAAAAATGCAGGCTTCTGGTATCCACTCTAAATCAGAGATGAGAGACAAATTGGTCATCTTTCACATTTCACCATTCTTCAGGGGATTCCTGACATGTGAGGTTTTGGGCTGGTATTGGGAACAGCAGAGGTTTATTGGCTTAAAACTTCTATAGAAGATCTATTGAGTCAAAATACTGTGACATACTCAAATGGGGAGACGTACATGGAAGACAACAGGTATACAGACATGGCTGAGGGAGCTGTGGAGAACAGTTTACACACTGAAGAATCCACAGCACATTGGTCTTGCACTTCTGCCCATTTATCAGCTACAAACTGTCTGTATTGTCCCAGATGTAAATAAGAACAACAATGACTCATAGTGTTCCATGTGTGAGCACTTTAGACTCACTAGCCCATTTCTACCTCTCAACAATTTTGAGAAGAAGGGAGGGTCGCCTCTTCACCTATACCTCACCTAGCATATGGGGGTGGCTGGCTGGAACCCAGGTCGTCTGAGGCCAGATTTTGGGTCTTTGACCCCTGAGCCATCCAGCCTCAAGAGGAACCTGTTTAATATTCATCTGGTCTTGGGGGGACTACAATAATGACAATTAACAAGTTTATGTCAATGATATTAATAAAAAAACTGTCCACACTGATTGACCACTTACTATGAGACAGCTGTGTTACATACTGAATTAAATCATTTAATCTGTGGACATTCTTTTATCAGAAATTAAATGTATCTCAATATTGAATCACTATGCTGTACTCCTGAAATTACTAAAATATTGTAAGTCAACTATACTTCAATAAATATAATTAAAATAAAAAAAGAAAATAAATGCATCTCTATATTTTGAAGTATTTGTAAGAACACTCACCAGAAGTAGCACCACCATGCAGCAAGTTTCAAGTTAGGCCCTGGAGTCAGATCATGACTCCACATCATAGGACTGACTCCCACTATCTGTGGGAGCTTTCACAATTTATTTGGTTTATTTGTCTCTGTGGCCACATCTTCAAAACAAGGAAATATTGGTACATCCCTGAGAGTGTTGTAGTGTCAGTTGTTAGAGAATTAAAAACACTCCCTTTTCTCTGGATAATTTATCATGTGCCTTTTCATCTGCCACATTTTTGTTATTAAGGCTCAACTGCTAAATCATGTTTCTGTTGCGGCCTCCATATCTACTTTGTACTCTAATGCCGTGACAGACACCAGTACTCCCTGTTATCTGTTTATTTTCCCTTATTATTTTATCATGTTTCTATTCTTCCACATAATTAAATGGTATTGATTCCTTATGTACACCTCCCCTTATTTAATCTTCCTCCCCAGACTTCTGAGCTTTGGCTTCCACCTCCCCAGGCAACCTGTGATGCAGAGACAAAGTCTAAAGAGAACACAGGGTTCAGAGATTTGACCCAGGTTTCTTTTTTTTTTTTTTTTTTTTTTTTAAATGTAATGTTTTTTTTTTTTTTTAAAGCACTTTTCTTTTTTTTTTTATAGCTACTTTATTTATTTATTTTATTTTATTTTTGGCTGTGTTGGGTCTTCGGTTCATGAGAGGGCTTTCTCTAGTTGAGGCAAGTGGGGGCCACTCTTCATCGCGGTGCGGGGACCGCTCTTCATCGCGGTGCGCGGGCCTTTCACTATCGCGGCCCCTCCCGTTGCGGGGCACAGGCTCCAGACGCGCAGGCTCAGTAGTTGTGGCTCACGGGCCCAGCTGCTCCGTGGCATGTGGGATCTTCCCAGACCAGGGCTCGAACCCGTGTCCCCTGCATTAGCAGGCAGATTCTCAACCACTGCGCCACCAGGGAAGCCCCTTGACCCAGGTTTCTTATACACAGCAACCAAGCCTGGGAAATGACAAGGGGTCACCCCATTTGTGCTTTAAATAACCCATGTCCCTTTCTTCACCCAGAGCAGAGCGGAGCTCCTCTGGGTGTCCCAGGGCTCACACAGCATGATATTTTAGGTCAAGAAAAATGGGTGGGGACTCTGAATGAAGGGGCTGCATTGTGGCAGTACGGTTAAGAGAGTACAAGGGGTTTGTCATGACACTATTTTTGCAGAACTGGTACACTGCTCTTACACGGTTTGATTATGGTTACATTGGGCAAAATAATGTGCATAAAACCCTCTCTAAGCCACCCCTTGAGTTTCCCTACTTAGCAGTCAGAAAATGTGCCCGTGGCCCGTACCTTGGATGAAGGTATGTTTCACCTGAGAACTCTGGAACAGATTTTAGAGAAGGATGGGGGATGCTTGGCATTTAATTAGTCTCAGCCCCCACCAAAACTTGCAGAGTAAGATCTGCAATCAGAAGGCACCAGGATGCAGGCCTGGAATTTCCCAGACTAGATTTCTAGTAGGATTGAGAAGTGGCTGAGAAATGGGATGTCTAGGACTACAAAATAGAGGGAGAATGAGGGACTGCTCCCAGGTACAACTAGATTACTTGGATATGAAATACACTTCCGTGTATGAGAGGAGCAAAAGATTATAATAAAATAAATGTATCTCAGTATTGAATCACTATGCTGTACTCCTGAAATTACGTAACCCACGTAAAATTTCTATGAGTATATGCAGGTAAATTAAGAATCTTACACAGATTGACCAGGACTCATCAGCTTAAGCCAAAGTTAGTCTTCCAAAATAATGCAAACTTCAATGAGTTGTTCAGTAAAGAAATCTTGGAGCAACGCATAAAACAAAACTCTCCCTTTCCCCATGGTAACTCCTTCTATTAATTATCAATCTAATCAATTTATCAATGAAGGTTTTCTTGTCTATATGGAAATTTCATCCATAGTCTCCACTTACACTTCTAATTTCAGCACTGATTTCCAGGTGAATTCCTACTGATTATACCTGTGGTAATTTTTTTTTAAACATCTTAATTGGAGTATAATTGCTTTACAATGGTGTGTTAGTTTCTGCTTTATAACAAAGTGAATCAGTTATACATATACATATGTTCCCATATCTCTTCCCTCTTGCATCTCCCTCCCTCCCACACTCCCTATCCCACCCCTCTAGGTGGTCACAAAGCACCGAGCTGATCTCCCTGTGCTATGCGGCTGCTTCCCACTAGCTATCTATTTTACATTTGGTAGTGTATATATGTCCATGTCACTCTCTCACCCTGTCACATCTTACCCCTCCCCCTCCCCATATCCTCAAGTCCATTCTCTACTAGGTCTGCATCTTTATTCCCATCTTGCCACTAGGTTCTTCATAACCTTTTTTTCCCCCTTAGATTCCATATATATGTGTTAGCATACTGTATTTGTTTTTCTTTTTCTGACTTACTTCACTCTGTATGACAGACTCTAACTCCATCCACCTCACGACAAATACCTCCATTTCATTTCTTTTTATGGCTGAGTAATATTCCATTGTATATATGTGCCACATCTTCTTTATCCATTCATCTGATAATGGGCACTTAGGTTGCTTCCATGTCCTGGTTATTGTAAATAGAGCTGCAATGAACATTTTGGTACATGACTCTTTTTGAATTATGGTTTTCTCAGGGTATATGCCCAGTAGTGGAATTGCTGTGTCGTTTGGTAGTTCTATTTTTAGTTTTTTAAGGAACCTCCATACTGTTCTCCATAGTGGCTGTATCAATTTACATTCCCACCAACAGTGCAAGAGTGTTCCCTTTTCTCCACACCCTATCCAGCATTTATTGTT
>NC_045806.1:49201390-49241521 GCF_009873245.2 Balaenoptera musculus | reverse complement strand
ACTGAATTCAACAATGCATCAATCTTGCAAAGTAAAATCAATAAAAATGAATTATCAATTTTAATGTCATGAATCAAATACTCACATTTAGTTTTAAAATACTTTTTCAACTATTTGGAGTAGAAATAGTTGAAAGCACCAAACACTAAAACGTCAAACTTGTAAAATAAACAGCATCTAATTTGACCATATTTTGGCATTTCAATAGGCAAGCCTAAATTAGGAAAACTTTTCTCTTCACTTCTTACTATCCTCATGGAATTTCTGAAAGCCAGATAGTATTAGATAGACAGATGACCAATGTTACAATAACATCTATTTGAAGGTTTTATATTGCTAACTGTAACTGGAAAATACTGGGCATGTTTTTAAATCGCCATTGTGGGGCTTCCCTGGTGGCGCAGTGGTTGAGAATCTGCCTGTTAATGCAGGGGACACGGGTTCGAGCCCTGGTCTGGGAAGATCCCACATGCCACGGAGCAGCTGGGCCCGTGAGCCACAACTACTGAGCCTGCGCGTCTGGAACCTGTGCCCCGCAACGGGAGGGGCCGCAATAGTGAAAGGCCCGCGCACCGCGATGAAGAGCGGTCCCCGCACCGCGATGAAGAGTGGCCCCCGCTTGCCGCAACTAGAGAAAGCCCTCGCACGAACCGAAGACCCAACACAGCCAAAAATAAATAATAAATAAATAAAGTAGCTATAAAATTAAAAAAAAAAATCGCCATTGTGCTTTTATACAGATGTTGTAGACCAGAGACACTTAGGAAAAGCCAAAACACTTGGCTATAGAGAAAACTTATCTTCTTTTTTTGTTGTTTAAATTTTATTTTCATTTCTGTTTTGGGGAAGAATCCTTAACAATTTGTGTAAATCCAGGTAACATTTTATCTTTGAGGAATTTTTTGCCCTAAAAGAATCTAAGGTGAAGGACAACCAGAATCACTTTGCAAACAAGACCCTATGCAGCAAGTCTTTACAATATTCAGTAGATTTGGTACATAGATTTAGTAGTGAAAAGGACTATCCAATGCTTACTATAGATCCAGAAAACAAACTGGTGGTTGCCAGAGGGGAGGCGGTTGGGGGAACAGGCGAAATGGGTGAAGGGGATTAAGAGGTACAAACTTCTAACTATAAGTCACGGGGATGTAATGCACAGCATAGCGAATATGGTCAATAATATTGTAACAACTTTGTATGGTGACAGATGATAACTAGACTTATTGTGGTAATCATTTCATAATGTATAAAAGTATCAAATCACTATGCCGCACACCTGAAACCAACATTATATTGTTATGTCAAATATAATTCGATAAAAATTAAATATAAAACAAATCAATTTTTTAAGGTCTCATCTAAAGAAAGACTCAGTGCTGTATATGGAGTCTTCTAAAAGCAGACTATAATATGCTGTAAAATGTACAAGATTAATCAGTAAGATTGATAAATACAAAGTCTGATTTAATAACAGAAATGAATCTCTTTTTTTCTCAATGAATTTGTCCTTCATTTCTTTCCATAAGCCCTCTCTGTTATTTAGGAAAGTAGTACATCTAGCCTAGGCTTATCCATTTTCAAGGTAGTCAAATTAATAAGGTTATAATTGCAAACACTTATTTAACAATGCTCCCAAGTCTTATTGCTTTCTAAGTACATAAACAATGACATACCCATGGGAAAGTGAATCTTCAAAGAAAAAAAAAATAGAAAAAAGTTTTACTTAATCAACATTTTGGAAAGTGAGGCAAAAATAATAAATATATGACATTTTTTTCTATTAGTATGTCATGGCATCTGACGACACTTCTTATTGATAGTATTGATAATTAACAAAAAAAAATAATTAGCTCTAAGAAGCACAGGAACATAAGGTGACTTTAAGGGGGAAAAATGTTGCATTTCTTTAGAAACACCAAGTGCTATGTTTGGCATTAATTAATTAATGCCAACATGAATCAGGAGGAAAAAATATCTGTCCAGTAGCACACATTCTAAAATTGGAACTAGCCTGGAATGAACTGCTGCTCTATTCACTGAGTCATTGCCTGAGGAATTTCCACTTCAGCTCTCTGTTTTGGCTAATTTCCCCACAAACAGATATGTGACCAGCTTCCTTCTTCCACATCCAGTGTAATGTAGTCTCACACTGCAGTTATATCCCTCCATTGTATTGTGTAAACAGGAAAGGGAAGTAGGTCCTGATAAAGATTAATAATTTCTTGGTTTCATTCCAAAGTGAGAATGCCTAGAGTTGAAATATCTTTGTTTTTGCTACCATTTGTAATTGCTTTGCGTCGTGGAAATGTAGTGTTGCTTGTCACTAAAGAGAGTTTTATTTTGCTATGGTGAACTTTGTTCCCCTTTCCAAATATGTTAAGCTACTTATATTTTATTCATATTCTTAAATTCTCGCTTGATGACTAACCTGACCCTCACCACATAATTGGTGAATTCTCAGGATTCACCATGCTAAATTACAGTTCTCAGTCCTAAATATCACATGAAATGTATATACTCTTCTTTTCAACTAGTGTATCTATATGAAATAGTTACATTCAAATTAAAGTCATTGTTTTTTTATTTCAGAAAATTAAAATTTGCTATTATGTCTAATATAAGGAAAGGAAATTTTATTTATCTTAATACCATTTATTTATATTCTATAGCTTTCTCTTTCAAAATAACATATTTATTTTATATGATTTACAAAAGATCACTTTCATATATAACACTACATCCAGGATTCCAATTTAGAATAAATAAAAATAAAGCATAATTTAAAAGTTATTTACCAAAGAATTTTGCGGTAATTATTTAAGCTACCACTCAAATTTTTGTTTAAATTTTAATTTAAGATAGTTTAATCTAACTGCTGTATGCCAGATTAAATTTTAGATTCTTAGAATTTTTGGAAATACCTTTGATAATCTGTGCATTGAATTTTTCCTTATCACGATTTTTAGTCCATACTCTATGAATGACAGCTGATATTTAATCCTTTATTATTCCAAAATGTAACCATTTAGAACTTGATTATATATTATTTTTCATTGCTTGAGTTTTTCTCTCTGTCTGGATAATAATGTTTGTGAGCATAACAACAGAAATTGTCAAATATGTGCTCAAAAATGTTTGTTTGAATGAATTGATAAAATATGCTTTTGTTTTAAACCTTATAGTATCTCACACAGAGTAGGCACTCAATAATTACTAGCTTCTTAATAAGCCGATAACAATACGAGATATTCCTAAGGGATTCATACTTTGTTAGTGTTCTTAAGAATCATTGTCTTGCTTTGTTTAAAACAATGAATTGTTTTCTGTAGGCCAAGTGTTTTTCAGGTCCATAAATGTCAGCAGAAAATTAGAATGAGATGAAGTCTTCTGTTGACAATGCAGGACAGCAAAATTCACCATCAAACAAAATGTAATTGTTAGGTAGTTATTTATGCTACTTATTTACTCTCTCACTCTTTCTTTGGACTCCATTCCTCCTGAGTTATCACCATTAGTGGTAAGGGTAACAAGAAAAAGGAGAAAATATGCTAAGATATGTAAATAAGAGAGGATGTGATCCCTGTGACTGAGTTCCCACACCACATTAGTTAGTCACAGAGGGGATTATGAGTAAGGAGACCCAAGGATCACATGGAAGTTATTTTTGGACGATTCTAGTCCTATCACTTCCAATCTGAGAAAAATACAGGTAAAATTCAATTTTGCAGAGTTTATATTGAGGAACTATTGAAATTAATGACTAAGCAGCATCTCCCAAATTCTGGAGAAATGATTTATTATATTACTAAGTACCACATAAAACATCCGTTGAATATCCATAGTAGGGAAGAGAGTAGTAGTAAGAAAGAACTGTCAGACAAAGGTGACATAGCTCATTTTGATGCAGTGTATTCTGGCAGGATATTGTATGAGGTTGAAGAGGCCTGTAAATACTCAAAGGCAAACAAGGGTACAAACGTTGAATATAAATCTGAGAATACATGAGGGAGCCAAGGGAGATGAAATGGCACTCACTGTCTAGTGGTGTGTATAATCCACAATATGTATAGTTTATTCAGGGATAACTGATTTATCACTTCCCAATAAATTAAACATGCCCTGAACTAATTATCTTTCAATATATATTCCTGAAAAGACTTCAATACCCAATCTCTTTTTCATGTTAATGAAATGTAATTTTTAGTTTAAAAAAAAAAATCCTTAGTCATTTCTGATCTTCCTTTTTCTCATGGATGTTTCATATATTCAGTGAGTCACCAAGTTATATTTGTTTCTCCAATTTAGAAACATCTCCAATCTGTCCTTTTCTGCCACAACCCTAGTCCAAGCCTTCATCACAGAACCCTGAAATTATTACAATAGACTCCTAAATGATTTTCCTATCATCTCCCCTCATCAAATTCACATTGTACATGTCTACTATATTAAACTTTCTATATATTCATCATTTGACTTCTCTTTTTAAATATCTTCACTGACTCTTAACCATGTCCAGAATAAAGTCCTATCCACTGTGACTGGTTTTCTTAGCTCTTCAGATTGGCTCCATATTGGCAGTCTAACCCTAACACTTAGCACTTATCAAACATGCGTCCTGCATTTAAGCTAGGTTGTCTTTCCGTGTTGTGTGGCCAATTCCATTTCAAATTCTTTCCTTGTGCTTTTTTTCCAGGCTGGAATTCACCTATTCTCTTATCTATGTAACTAAATCTAACCATCCATTAAAGCATAGCTACTGCCCCTCCTTTCCCTCCAAGCCATTAATTTAGTGTCTGAAAACATGCTTGCTGATATTGTTTAGATGTGAAATATTTAATTCCTATGTCCTCTCCAAAATTAAGAAGTAGCTCACATTTTATACCTCTAATCTACATCCCTAGTACTCTTCTACCTTGTATTTTTGTATATAGTCAGTAAATTAACTCGAAATATACAATGAGGTCCCTAGCTTAAAAATTGTTACCAAATCAAATCAGATTTGAAAAATATAAAAATTTCATTTGTAATGAGTGCTTTGCTTTTAATATTTAGTTGTGGTCTTACAAAGTGCTTGATAACCTGTTCTCTAAATGTGCAAAACACATTTCACTTTCTAAAAAATTGTTAAACAAATCTTTTGTTCAAGAGTGTAAATTACATAAATTTCAGCTCAGCCTTATATTTCAATTATCACTATTATCAATATTTTGAAAGAGCTGCATCTAAATTAGGTTTTATTATTACCGAATCATCAAATGGATCTGTTTGATATCAGTAATTACTAAGGGATTATGGATATTCCCAAAACTGGCAATTAATCAATGCTTTATCTGGAATCAAGGAATAGTCATAAATACCCTTCTCTTATTTTTCCTGGATGGGAATATGAAGTATTTAATCCAGAGAAAAATGACCCTCATATTCTATCAAGTTTCACTTCTACTACTCAAGCCTTTCAATTATGTAATACTATAATGAGACCAGGATAAAAATGCCAAAATAAACGTATTTTAACTCATGATGAATATGTTCAACAGAGTCCCATGGATGCAAACCTTCCTGCAAAGTATTTTGTTACTGGGGCTTTCCTGGTGGCTCAGTGGTTGAGAATCTGCCTGCCAATGCAGGGGACACGGGTTTGAGCCCTGGTCTGGGAAGATCCCACGTGCCGCGGAGCGGCTGGGCCCGAGAGCCACAATTACTGAGCCTGCGCGTCTGGAGCCTGTGCTCCACAACAAGAGAGGCCGCAGTAGTGAGAGGCCCGCGCACCGCGATGAAGAGTGGCCCCCGCTTGCCACAACTAGAGAAAGCCCTCGCACAGAAACGAAGACCCAACACAGCCATAAATAAATAAATAAATAAATAAATAAATAAATAAATAAAAGATAAAGGGGCCATGTTTATTAAAAAAAAAAAGTATTTTGTTACTGTGTTTTCAATTGGCAAAATTTTAATAAACCAAGGACTGAAGAAGCACAAAAAGCAAATGAGATAACATTAAATCATATCCCATTTTTGTAAATGGCAAATTTATGCCAACACTAACAAAAATGTAACCATTATGTTTGTACTGATACTTTTGACTGTAATTTCATGCTATTTTCACCATCATGTTGGAAAAATGGTATTGAATGAGAAATCTTTTGAACAAATTGACTGAAAGAAACCATGTGGGCCCATAAATAATTACAAGATTTTTATCTTCAAGAAAAGTAAAATCTGTCCTTTGACAATTCCACAGAATAGAACAAAAGCATATTTTATGATTGTTTTTAATGAGGGATTGAAGAAACAAAATGACAGGATTTTAAAATATTCTTATGGTTATATATATTAACAGATGCTTAAGACCTGCATGTTCACCTGGGATCTCTGCATTCCTATCTGTAGGAAAAGAAGAATAACTTATTTAAGAGGACTTAACTAATGACAACACATTTCTAAAATGGGCTTAAAAATCCTTCCAAAATGCTGAGGGAGAATTGTTAAATGGTAACAAACAATCACACTCTGACCATTTCTTTGGATTACAAATTTATGTATACTTTTTGCTTTTTCACTGAATGAGTACAACCAATTTAAAAATTAGACAGTACAGATGCATTTAAAAATGGCAAATTATAAAGTGCACTGCCAAAGTGCTATAATTGTTATCGACAAATGTACATACAAACAGTACTGGATTAGAATGTTTCACAGCAACTAATAGTGTTTGCTAGCAGAACTACATGTTGAAAAATTTTAGAAGAATAGAAGAACTACATGTCTCATAAAACCTTATATAAAACATTTCCATTATAATTTGATTCATATATAAACACACTGACCTCTAAATCCAGAAAATAATTTCTTAATGCACACTCAGACTTGCAGTAAATATTGGGACTGAAACATGGGCCATGTTCTGAATGGCTGAGAGATGGTGACCATGAAAAAGACTTACCTAATTAAAAAAAAAAAGAGATCATGGCAAGGAATGGAGTGGACATGCTAGAGAATAGGTTGGAGAGGGAGCAGAGCTGGCAGAAGATAAGAGACATATATTAATGTGGAATGGAACAAGTGGTTATAAACAAAAGTCATTATGAAACTCAGAAGAGTAGAATGAAAGTTGATGTGCATACACACACACACACACACACACACACACAATTAAGAGTTACTAAGCAAGAGTTAGGTAAATTTTAATATGTCTTATAGTTGAAATTTTGCCATAACTATCTCAAAATATTGTAAGGATCAAAATAACAGTTGTGAAAGTGCTACATAAACTGTAAAATGCTATACTCAAGTAAGACAGACAATATTTACTCAAAATGCAAAGTAAAACTCCCATTCCAACTCTGGGAGAAGGCAAACAATGAGCTCTCCAGGGCACAGAGGGGAGAAGAACCTTACTCTGGCCTAGTCCCAGATTTCCTTGGAACCACAGGCTCTCCGGTCACTCTATAGGATGGCTTTGAATGCAAGAGTAAAGACACTGTCCAGGTCTAATGGACAGGTTGGCAAAGTCACAGAATTGTGTGGAGAAAAATTCTTAATCTGTGGAAGAAAGAGATTCCCTTTTCTGTTTCTTAACCTGCATAAAGCATTACTGCCTGCACATGAACATGGTGTTAAATTATGCTAATTTCTTTGAGGAAGGGAATAAGAGGGGCAGGAAAGGTGTAAAAATTCACTAAAACATGCCAAAATACAAAACATTTTTCCCTCCATACCTAACTACTAGGATAGAAGATGTCTACAGTGCATCAGGTATGTGTAAATTACAATGACAGCTTTACACCTAGGGAACTGAGGGTTAGTGAGAGGAAATGACTTAATAAGGCCACTTATTCAACACCACAAAGTCATCAGTATTTCTGAGTCTGAGTCTAATCAAATTCCTGGAACTTTCCCCAACACAGCCTTCCATCAAAAAAAAAAAAAAAAAAAAGAGGCTACAAAGATAAATAGGTAAAAAGAACCAACCCAGATTTTCAGCTTTCTTCTTTTTAAAGCTCACCACAAGATTTTAGAAATATTTTAGCACTGCGTAAAATTTCCATTAAATTTTGAAAGTTAAACACCAGTTCCATGTTCTCAGATCATTAACTCTCAATGCATTTTTTGCTACATTAGGAGCACATGCAATTGTTAATCATTGTAAAAGGTCCTAAAATTTTCAAGAAAGAGCACAAAATGATGAAAATAGAGCTGAAATGACCTTAGAAACAATCTATTCAAACCACCACATTTTATAAATAAGGAAATTAAGGCTCAGATAGGATAAGTGACTTGCTCAGGGTCACACAACCTGTCAGTTCCAGACTCAAGATCAGAATTTAAATCTCCAAACTTGTAGTCCAGGGCTCTGTTCTTTTTCAAACCTATAAGAAATGACTGCATTTAAATATTTAGTCCAGAATACTCTTAAAATTGAGTGTCATCAATAAAAGTAAGCCATGTGGCAAGGAATGAATAGAGTTTAGTTCATACCAAAAATGAGCTGCCAGTCACTGTGATAAGATCTGTTTCTTTCTGAGACCCATGGTTTCCTGCTGGATTGGAGAATGCAAACTGGGTTTCTTCCTCCTGTCCAAAGAAGTCAGAGTCAGGGCGTACGTTCCATTCCGTTTTGGTTGGCGGCAGTAGTTCCGAGACACTGTTTTCACAAAGGGTGCTCGAAGGAGTCAGAGCATCTGTGTCTACTGTTAGCTTACTGCTGGGGGTCAAAGCTTGGGGCTCTTGACTCGAGGTTTTCATAGCCAAAGAGCTCAGAGATCCCAATGGCCCCGCACTTAGACTTGAGACATCATCCGTATCTAAGGGACTCTGCTGAAAACCAGCGGCTGTCGTTCCAAAGAAGAGTGAGGTATCCAGACTTTGAGGAAGGTCACTGCTGGCCATCAAGGCCTGAGGGTCCACAGCCTGCCCTAAGGAATTATTATTATTATTAGCAGGGCGGTTCCCTGCCAGAGTTGAGTTCACAGAAGCCACATCAATAGTCAAGATCCCAGAGTTCACCAATGCGGTGTCCAATACTGCAGCAGAACTATTACTGGGCACATCAGAGAAGAGAGACACAAGCTCTGCATCACCGAGGTCATTCTGCCCCTGGCTGGTAAGTTCACTGCTGGGCGTAAGAGAATTTGCAGCTTCTAGCTGAGCTAAGAGATCCTGGCGCAGGTTGTGCCTTTTGGCCATGTGGGTCTTCATGCTGTGCTTGGATGTGAAGAGTTTATTACAAGTGGAGACTGGGCATCGGATTTTACCAGTGTCCACATCCTGCAAGTGTTTCTTGGAGTGAATGTAGAGACTACTGCGAGCAGAGAACCTGGCACAGCAGCCTTCCACGGGGCACACAAAAGGCTTTGTGCCCAGGTGGGTTATGCTGTGGCCTTTCAGATGTTCGGCCCTCGTGAAAGATTTCCCACAGCCTTCTACAGGACACATGAACCTCCGGTCATCGTCGTGCTTCCTTTTGTGTCTTAGGAGTTTGGACATGCTGGTGAAGTTCCAGCCACAGCCCTCGAAGTCACAAAGGAATGGTCTCTCACCAGTGTGGCTCCGAAGGTGAATTTTCAACCTACAAGCCTTGTCGTACTGTTTGCTGCAGCCAGGAAAGGAGCAGGAAAAGAGTTCCTGTTCCCTGAAGTGGGCGCGGTTATGGGAAAACAGGGCACTCACTGTGATAAACGTCTTCTTGCAGCCCGAAAACGCGCACTGGTAGGGTCTCTCAGGCTCGAAGTGGCTGCGCTGGTGGGCGCTGAGTTTGGCCTGCGTGGGGAAGGTCTCCTCACACACCTCGCATTTGAATGAGTTCTCCTGCTCATGGCCCTTCATGTGCGCTTTGAGGTTATACACCGTGGTGAAGCTCTTGCCACAGCCCTCTGCCGGGCAGCCAAAGGGCCTCAGTTTGTCGTGTGACTGCAGGTGCCTCTTGAGCTTGTACGAGGTGGTGAAGGTCCAGCCACAACCGCCCAGGGGGCACTTGAAGGGCCGCTGGCCCTGGCTGCTGCTGTGCGTCAGCAGGTGCACCTTCAGCTGGTGCTTCTTGGCAAAGGTTTGTCCGCACTGCGCCTCAGGACACAGGTACAGCACCAGGCCCTGGCCCGGGCCTAGCGGCCCGCGGGGACTCTCAGCAGCAACCGGGCCCTCCCCCTCCTCCTCGGGCGCTGGGGTGGGCGCGGGTTCGGCCCGCTCGGCCAGCAGGAGGTCGGGCGGCAGTTCGGGACAGTCGCCAGGCTGCGCGGCGTGCGGGATCCCCGCTTGCGGGGCGATCAGACCGCCGGGCTGCGGGGCAGGGGCGACCCCAGGCGCCCAGGCTGGCGGCGGGGGCGTGGCCAGGGTGAGGACGCCGTTCTCGAAGCGCAACAGCAGGTTTTGGTTGTGAATGGTGACGGTGCCCGCGAAGGCCGCGGCGGGGCCCATGCCTGGGGCGGGGATCGGGGCCAGGGCCGGGACTGGGGCGCGGATAGCGGACAGGCAGCTGGGGCCCAGCGAAGGGCGGCCCTCGGGGTTCGCGCCGCTTTCGTGCCCCTGGAACCGTGGGCCCAGCCCGGCCTCCTCCCTCCATAGGGGCCCTGCGGCCTGGTCGGCGCCCGTGGAATCCACGTCTCCACCCACCGGGTCCAGCAGCACCAGGAAGAAGTCATCGCCATCGCCGCCGCCGCCGCCGCCGCCGCCGCCGCCGCCGCCGCCGCCGCCGCCGCCGCCGCCACGAGCGTGATCGGGCCTCGGCACCAACGGGCTAGGGCCCGGACCCGGGGAGGCCGCGCGGTCCTCCTCACGCTGCCGCCCGGGCCCGCCATCTTGGGGGCCCCGGAGCAGCAGGAGGCGGCGCGCGGGGGCCTGGCCGGCCCGCGGGTCAGGACCTCCGTGGATCCGGCCACCGCCCCCGGGGCTGCCAGCGCCGCCGCCCTGTCGCGACCCGCGAGCCGGGAGCAGCCTCGGGATTTCCATCTCCGCGTCCATGAGGCTCCGCTGGAACCAGAGTCGCGGAGGAGGCGCGACCCCGCCCCCTGCCGCGGGCCCGAACACGTTCCTGAAAGGAAAAAAAAAAAGTGCAATGCGCAGAAACTGGCCCTATCAGATATTAAAACGTGTTTAACGCCACCGTGATTTAAATATTCTGGTACTGGGTCTCTAGAACAGAATAGAAAGCCCAGGGGCAGAGCCTCGTATACATAATAAGTTCCACAATTAATATTAGTAGGAAATCAAGGAGGTCTTCCCAGATACAGGGGAAATGGTGCTGGAATGAATACCTTAGGTATCTATCTGCTAAATGCAACATAAATCGGTACCTCACTACCGATTTATGTACCAAAATAAGTACACCCCCAGCCCCTCCCAGTGCTAAACATGGTGGTTAGCACTTATCCTGTATTAAACATTGTTTACTGGGTGGCTGGCTGGATTAATGGATGACAGAAAATTCCTGAGAGAATACGCTATGTGTCAAGATTAAACAACCATAGTGCTAGCAATTCCTACTGAAAAGGTTGTCTTTTAAAAAAATTTCCTGGACAGCTTCCATATCCAGAACTGTCTTGAGCAATGTCTTCAGGAAAATTTGTCGCATTGTTAAATTTTTTGTCCTGCTGGTGCAGAGACTAGAATGAGTAAGAGGTGGGGCCAAAGCAGATTAACACTGTTCAGCCTAGAAATGCAAAGCCTGGAGGATGAAACAATTTATACTGAAATCTGAAGAACCCAACCTACTCCTGGGTTCTCCCTATAAGGTGCACAACCTAAACCAACTCTTTGCTCTTCCACCATTGGTTGCACCATGGTAAATTTTATGTCCAATCTCACAGCATGATGAGGACATTCCTCAGCTTACTCTAGATTCTCCAGCACATGGAGGTCTCTGGACAAGAGTACTAGTTAAATGTGATAAGGTTAAACCCTAAGTTACTGCAGTGGACTCTCCTGAGAACAAGGCACAGATGCCTTTTGCATGCCCAATAGCCCCAATGTGCCTGCTTGCATTTAAGTGTGGTGGCCTAGTCTCACTGTAATGGATTTGGCCTGTGATGCCTAATGATCTTATTAATGTTGATGGTGATCCTCCAATTTGTCTGTCATCAGTGAGTTGGGAATTGATATAAATACAGGGTGAATTAATCTGGCAAGAGAAAGGGTTAGAGTGATGACTAGATTATGGGATACCTATAGTTTAAGTAATCCCTTCTTTCCCCTCTTTTAATGATAATGGACACTTGCTGATCTCTTGATTAAAAGATCAAGTTTTTCATCCATAACAATTCAAACCTCATCAAAATTTCTACATCACATATTTTTCTTTCTATTACATTTTTTGGAGGAAATATTTTTTTCAAATCTGAGGTATAGAAGAATGCATAAAACATATCTGCCAGGTTTAGATAATTTATAAAAGCAAACACCCGTGTAACCAGCACCAATGTCAAGAAATAGACCATTGCCAGCCTTCCAGAATACATCCACCGGATTCCTCCCAATCACAAACCATACCCTCCCCTATGGATATAGTCGTTATCTTGACTTTGTGATAATCATTTCAGTGCTTTTTTTTTTTTAATATGACTTTACAACTTTTGTATGCATCCCTAAACAATAGAGTTTATATGAAGTTATATCAACAGAATCATGCTGCATGCTCCCTTTTATGGCCTGCTTCTTTCACTGTGTATCATATTTATTTGAGAGACTCATCCATGTTGTTCCCAGTAGCCGTAGATCTTTTCTCTCCATTGTCTTTTGTTTGTTTGTTTTTATTTATATATATATATTTTAACATCTTTATTGGAGTATAATCACTTTACAATGGTGTGTTAGTTTCTGCTTTATAACAAAGTGAATCAGTTATACATATACATATGTTCCCATATCTCTTCCCTCTTGCATCTCCCTCCCTCCCACCCTCCTTATCCCACCCTTCTAGGTGGTCACAAAGCACAGAGCTGATCTCCCTGTGCTATGCGGTTGCTTCCCACTTGCTATCTATTTTACGTTTGGTAGTGTATATATGTCCATACCACTCTCTCACTATGTCACATCTTACCCTTCCCCCTCCCCATATCCTCAAGTCCATTCTCAACTATGACTCTGTCTTTATTCCTGTCTTGACACTAGGTTCTTCATGACCTTTTTTTTCCCCTTAGATTCCATATATATGTGTTAGCATACTGTATTTATTTTTCTCTTTCTCACTTACTTCACTCTGTATGACAGACTCTAACTCCGTCCACCTCACTACAAATAACTCCATTTCGTTTATTTTTATGGCTGAGTAATATTCCATTGTATATATGTGCCACATCTTCTATATCCATTCATCCGATGATGGACACTTAGGTTGCTTCCATGTCCTGGCTATTGTAAATAGAGCTGCAATGAATATTTTGGTACATGACTCTTTTTGAATTATGGTTTTCTCAGGGTATATGCCCAGTAGTGGGATTGCTGGGTCGTATGGTAGTTCTATTCTTAGTTTTTTAACGAACCTCCATACTGTTCTCCATAGTGGCTATATCAATTTACATTCCTACCAACAGTGTAAGAGTGTTCCCTTTTCTCCACACCCTCTCCAGCATTTATTGTTTCTAGATTTTTTGATGATGGCCATTCTGACCACTGTGAGATGAAATCTCATTGTAGTTTTGATTTGCATTTCTCTAATGATTAAGGATGTTGAGCATTCTTTCATGTGTTTGTTGGCAATCTGTATATCTTCTTTGCAGAAATGTCTATTTAGGTCTTCTGACCATTTTTGGATTGGGTTGTTTGTTTTTTTGTTATTGAGCTGCATGAGCTGCATGTAAATTTTGGAGATTAATCCTTTGTCAGTTGCGTCATTTGCAAATATTTTCTCCCATTCTGAGGGTTGTCTTTTGGTCTTCTTTATGGTTTCCTTTGCTGTGCAAAAGCTTTTAAGTTTAATGAGGACCCATTTGTTTATTTTTGCTTTTATTTCCATTTCTCTAGGAGCTGTGTCAAAAAGGATCTTGCTGAGATTTATGTCATAGAGTGTTTTGCCTATGTTTTCCTCTAAGAGTTTGATAGCGTCTGGCCTTACATTTACGTCTTTTATCCATTTTGAGTTTATTTTTGTGTATGGTGCTAGGGAGTGTTCTAATTTCATTCTTCTACATGTAGCTGTCCACTTTTCCCAGCACCACTTATTGAAGAGGCTGTCTTTTCTCCATTGTATATCCTTGCCTCCTTTATCAAAGATAAGGTGACCATATGTGTGTGGGTTTACCTATGGGCTTTCTATCCTGTTTCATTGATCTATGTTTCTGTTTCTGTGCCAGTACCATACTGTCTTCATTACTGAAGCTTTATAGTATCGTCTGAAGTCAGGGAGCCTGATTCCTCCAGCTCCGTTATGCTTTCTCAAAATTACTTTGGCTATTTTAGATCTTCTGGTTTGCATAAAAACTGTGAAAATATTTTTCTAGTTCTGTGAAAAGTGCCAGTGGTAGTTTTATAGGGATTGCATTGAATCAGTAGATTGTTTTGGGTAATATAGTCATTTTAACAATGTTGATTCTTCCAATCCAAGAACATGGTATATCTCTCCATCTATTTGTATCATCTTTAATTTCTTTCATCAGTGTCTTTTAATTTTCTGCATACAGGTGTTTTGTCTCCTTAGGTAGGTTTATTCCTAGATATTTTATTCTGTTTGTTGCAATGGTAAATGGGAGTGTTTTCTTAATTTCACTTTCAGATTTTTCATCATTCGTGTATAGGAATGCAAGAGATTTCTGTGCATTAATTTTGTATCCTGCTACTTTACCAAATTCATTGATTAGCTCTAGTAGTTTTCTGGTAGCATCTTTAGGATTCTCTATATATAGTATCATGTCATCTGCAAACAGTGACAGCTTTACTTCTTCTTTTCCAATTTGGATTCCTTTTATTTCATTTTCTGCTCTGATTGCTGTGGCTAAAACTTCCAAAGCTATGTTTAATAATAGTGGTGAGAGTGGGCAACCTTGTCTTGTTCCTGATCTTAGTGGAAATGGTTTCAGTTTTTCACTATTGAGGATGATGTTGGCTGTGGGTTTGTCATATATGGTCTTTATTATGTTGAGGAAACTTCCCTCTATGCCTACTTTCTGCAGGGCTTTTATCATAAATCGGTGTTGAATTTTGTCAAGAGCTTTTGCTGCATCTATTGAGATGATCATATGGTTTTTCTCCTTCAATTTGTTAATATGGTGTATCACGTTGATTGATTTGCGTATATTGAAGAATCCTTGCATTTCTGGAATAAACCCCACTTGATCATGGTGTCCTATCCATATAATGTGCTGTTGGCTTCTGTTTGCTAATATTTTGTTGAGGATTTTTGCATCTATGTTCATCAGTGATATTGGCCTGTAGTTTTCTTTCTTTGTGACATCTTTGTCTGGTTTTGGTATCAGGGTGATGGTGGCCTCATAGAATGAGTTGGGGAGTGTTCCTCCCTCTGCAATATTTTGGAAGAGTTTGAGAAGGATAGGTGTTACCTCTTCTCTAAATGTTTGATAGAATTCGACTGTGAAGCCACCTGGTCCTGGGCTTTTGTTTGTTGGAAGATTTTTAATCACAGTTTCAATTTCAGTGCTTGTGATTGGTCTGTTCATATTTTCTATTTCTTCCTGGTTCAGTCTCAGCACTCTGTGCATTTCTACGAATTTGTCCATTTCTTCCCGGTTGTCCACTTTATTGGCATAGAGTTCCTTGTAGTAATCTCTCATGATCGTTTCTATTTCTACAGTGTCAGTTGTTACTTCTCCTTTTTCATTTCTAACTCTATTGATTTGATTCTTCTCCCTATTTTTCTTGATGACTCTTGCTAATGGTTTATCAATTTTGTTTATCTTCTCAAAGAACCAGCTTTTAGTTTTATTGATCTTTGCTATTGTTTCCTTCATTTCTTTTTCATTTATTTCTGATCTGATTTTTATGATTTCTTTCCTTCTGCTGACTTTGGGGTTTTTTTGTTCTTCTTTCTCTAATTGCTTTAGGTGTAAGGTTAGGTTTTTTATTCGAGATGTTTCCTGTTTCTTGAGGTAGGCTTGTATTGCTCTAAACTTCCCTCTTAGAACTGCTTTTGCTGCATCCCATAGGTTTTGGGTCATCGTGTCTCGATTGTCATTTGTTTCTAGGTATTTTTTGATTTCCCCTTTGATTTTGTCAGTTATCCCTTCATTATTAACTAGTGTATTGTTTAGCCTCCCTGTGTTTGTATTTTTTACAGAACTTTTCCTGTAATTGATATCTAGTCTCATAGCATTGTGGTCGGAAAAGATACTTGATATGATTTCAATTTTCTTAAATTTACCAAGGCTTGATTTGTGACCCAGGATATGATTTATCCTGGAGAATGTTCCATGAGCACTTGAGAAAAATGTGTATTCTGTTGTTTTTGGGTGGAATGTCCTATAAATATCAATTAAGTCCATCTTGTTTAATGTATCATTTAAAGCTTGTGTTTGCTTATTTATTTTCATTTTGGATGATCTGTCCATTGGTGAAAGTGGGGTGTTAAAGTCCCCTACTATGATTGTGTTGCTGTCGATTTCCCCTTTTATGGCTGTTAGTATTTGCCTTATGTATTGAGGTGCTCCTATGTTGGGTGCATAAATATTTACAATTGTTATACCTTCCTCTTGGCTCGATCCCTGGATCATTATATAGTGTCCTTCTTTGTCTCTTGTAATAGTCTTTATTTTAAAGTCTATTTTGTCTGATATGAGAATTGCTACTCCAGCTTTCTTTTGATTTCCATTTGCATGGAATATCTTTTTCCATCCCCTCACTTTCAGTCTGTATGTGTCCCTAGGTCTGACGTGGGTCTCTTGTAGACAGCATATACATGGGTCTTGTTTTTGTATCCATTCAGCCAGCCTGTGTCTTTTGGTGTGAGCATTTAATCCATTTACATTTAAGGTAATTATTGATATGTATGTTCCTATTCCCATTTTCTTAAATGTTTTGGGTTTGTTGTTATAGGTGTTTTCCTTCTCTTGTGTTTCTTGCCTAGAGAAGTTCCTTTAGCATTTGTTGTAAAGCTGGTTTGGTGGTGCTGAACTCTCTCAGCTTTTGCTTGTCTGTAAAGGTTTTAATTTCTCCATCAAACCTGAATGAGATCCTTGCTGGGTAGTGTAATCTTGGTTGTAGGTTTTTCTCCTTCATCACTTTAAATATGTCCTGCCACTCCCTTCTGGCTTGCAGAGTTTCTGCTGAAAGATCAGCTGTTAATCTTATGGGGTTTCCCTTATGTGTTATTTGTTGTTTTTCCCTTGCTGCCTTTAATATGTTTTCTTTATTTTCAATTTTTGATAGTTTGATTAATATATGTCTTGGCGTGTTTCTCCTTGGGTTTATCCTGTATGGGACTTTCTGTGCTTCCAGGACTTGATTAACTATTTCCTTTCCCGTATTAGGGAAGTTTTCAACTATAATCTCTTCAAATATTTTCTCAGTCCCTTTCTTTTTCTCTTTTTCTTCTGGGACCCCTATAATTCAAATGTTGGTGCATTTAATATTGTCTTAGACGTGTCTGAAAGTGTCCTCAATTCTTTTCATTTTTTTTACTTTATTCTGCTCTGCAGTAGTTATTTCCACTATTTTATCTTCCAAGTCACTTATCCGTTCTTCTGCCTCCGTTATTCTGCTATTGATCCGTTCTAGAGTAATTTAAATTTCATTTATTGTGTTGTTCATCACTGTTTGTTTGCTGTATAGTTCGTGTAGGTCTTTGTTAAAAGTTTCTTTTATTTTCTCCATTCAATTTCCAAGATTTTGGATCATCTTTACTATCATGATCTTGAATTCTTTTTCAGGTAGACTGCCTATTTCCTCTTCATTTGTTAGGTCTGGTGTGTTTTTACCTTGCTCCCTCATCTGCTGTGTGTTTTTCTGTCTTTTCATTTTGCTTATCTTACTGTGTTTGGGGTCTACATTTTGCAGGCTGCAGGTTCGTAGTTCCTGTTGTTTTCGGTATCTGTCCCCAGTGGCTAAGGTTGGTTCAGTGGGTTGTGTAGGCTTCCTGGTGGAGGGGACTAGTGCCTGTGTTCTGGTGGATGAGGCTGGATCTTGTCTTTCTGGTGGGCAGGTCCACGTCTGGTGGTGTGATTTGTGGTGTCTGCGGCGTTATTATGATTTTAGGCAGCCTCTCTGCTAATGGATGGGGCTGTGTTCCTGTCTTTCTAGTTGTTTGGCATAGGGTGTCCAGCACTGTAGCTTGCTGGTCGTTGAGTGAAGCTGGGTCTTGGTGTTGAGATGGAGATCTCTGGGAGATTTTCACCATTTGGTATTACGTGGAGGTGGGATGTCTCTTGTGGACCAGTGTCCTGAAGTTGGCTCTCCCACCTCAGAGGCACAGCCCTGATGCCTGGCTGGAGCACCAAGAGCCTTTCATCCATATGGCTCCAAATAAAAGGGAGAAAAAATAGAAAGAAAGCAGATAAAATAAAATAAAATAAAGTAAGATAAAATAAAATAAAGTTTTAAAATAAAAATAAAAAATAATTATTAAGAAAAAAATTTTTACGTAAAAAAAAAAAATGGACGGACAGAACCCTAGGACAAATGGTTAAAGCAAAGCTATACAGACAAAATCTCACACAGAAGCATACACATTCACATTCACAAAAAGAGGAAAATGAAAAAAAAAAATATATCTTGCCCCCAAAGTCCACCTCCTCAATTTGGGATGATTCGTTGTCTATTCAGATATTCCACAGATGCAGTTACATCAAGTT
Organism: Balaenoptera musculus; assembly: GCF_009873245.2. Lineage (NCBI taxonomy): Eukaryota > Metazoa > Chordata > Mammalia > Artiodactyla > Balaenopteridae > Balaenoptera > Balaenoptera musculus. Next base: position 49,222,793 of record NC_045806.1, on the reverse strand, counting down.
GTTTGTGGAGCGTTAATCCGCTGCTTCTGAGGCTGATGGGAGAAATTTCCCTTTCTCTTTTTGTTCACACAGCTCCCAGGGTTCAGCTTTGGATTTGGACCTGCCTCTGCGTGTAGGTCACCTGAGGGCGTCTGTTCTTCACTGACACAGGACGGGGTTAATGGAACAGCTGCTTTGGGGGCTCTGGCTCACTCTGGCCATGGGGAGGGATGGGTACGGATGCAGGGCGTGCCTGCTGCAGCAGAGGCCAGTGTGACGTTGCAGCAGCCTGAGGCGCACTGTGCAGTCTCCCGGGGAAGTTGTCCCTCGATCACGGGACCCTGGCAGTGGTGGGCTGCAGAGGCTCCTGGGTGGGGAGGTGTGGATAGTGACCTGTGCTTGCACACAGGTTTCTTGGTGGTGGCAGCAGCAGCCTTAGTGTCTCATGCCCGTCTCTGGGGTTGGCACTGATAGCCGCGGCTCACGCCCGTCTCTGGAGCTCATTTAGGCGGTGATCTGAATCCTCTCTCCTCGTGCACCAGGAAACAAAGAGGCAAAAAAAGTCTCTTGCCTGTTCGGCAGCTCCAAACCTTTTCCTGGACTCCCTCCCAGCTTGCTGTGGTGCACTAACCCCTTCAGTCTGTGTTCACGCAGCCAACCCCAGTCCTCTCCCTGGGATCCGACCTCGGAAGCCAGAGCCTCAGCTCCTAGCTCTCGCCCGCCACAGCGGGTGAGCAGACAAGCCTCTCGGACTGGTGAGTGCTGGTCAGCTCCAATCCTCTGTGCGGGAATCTCTCTGCTTTGCCCTCCGCACCCCTGTGGCTGCTCTGTCCTCCGTGGCTCCGAAGCTCCTCCCCCTGCCACCTGCAGTCTCCACCCGTGAAGGGGCTTCCTAGTGTGTGGAAACCTTTCCTCGTTCACAGCTACCTCCCGCTGGTGCAGGTCCCGTCCCTATTCTTTTGTCTCTGTTATTTCTTTTTCCTTTTGCCCTACCCAGGTACGTGGGGAGTTTCTTGCCTTTTGGGAGGTCTGACGTCTTCTGCCAGCATTCAGTGGGTGTTCTATAGGAGCAGTTCCACGTGTAGATGTATTTCTGATGTATCTTTGGGGAGGAAGGTGATCTCCATGTCTTACTCTTCCACCATCTTCTCCTCTCTCGTCCGCCATCTTCTCCTCTCTCTGTCTCCATTGTTGACTAGCATTGCAGTGCATGATTTTAGCAAAATGATTATGATATGATTATATCATTCTACACTGGATGAACACTGGGTTCATCCAGGGTTGTTTTTAGCTTTTTATTATGAACAATTGTGCAATGAACATCCTTGGGCATTTTTCATGGGACTCATGTTTAAAAGTCTTGGGTATATATGCAAGAACAGAATCACTGGCCCACAGAGTATGCGTATCTTCAGCTTTTCTACACGAAGCCAAATTGTTTTCTATAGTGGTTGTACCAATTTACAATCCCACCAATAACACAGAGAATTCCTGCTCCTGCACATCTTCATCTACACCAAGTATTGCCAGAATTTAATTTACTGTTTTTCACCACTACTATTATGTTTGGGCACATTCTCATGTTTATGAACCTCTTGGATTTTCTCTTCTGTGAAAAGCCTGTTCATGTTCAACTCTTCCACCATTTTTCTCTTCTATTTTCCATCTTGTCCTTACTGATCCAATGAGTTTTTAATATGTTTTAAATACCAGTCCATTGGTGGTTATATGTGTGGCCAAAATAGTCCTTTGCTTTGTTGTTTGTATTTTCTCTTGCTTTATGCTGTGCTTTGTGAACAAATCTTAATTATAACATACTTAATTATATAACATACTTAATTATAACATAGTCAAATTTGTCATTCTTTTCCTTGTGGTTAGTTCTTTTCTGTTTCAAGAAATCTGTCCCTGCCCTGGGGCCATGAAAATATTCTCTATATTTCCTTCTGAAATATTTGTGGTTTTGCCTTTCACAGTTAGGTCATAATCCACCTACAACTGATGTTTGTGTATAGTGTTGAGTAGGGTTTCACTCTTTTTCTTCATGTGGATATCTGATTGTCTCAGTGAACCACTTATTGAAAAGTCTGCCCTTTTACTATTGATTTGCAGTGCCACATGTGTCATAAATCAAGCATCTACCTATGTATGGGCTAGTTTGTGTACTCTCTATTAAGTACCATGGTTCTATTTATCTGTCCATTTAAAATACCACATATCAATATTAATTACTACAGATCTATAAACAATTCTGATCTTTGGATAAGGCCACTCAATTCTGCCTTGTTCTTCAAGAATGTCTAGGTTATTTTTGGCCTGTCTCAACTCCACTTAAATTATCAATTCATCAGAAAAGGTTCAACCAAAATCTTGTTTGAGGGTCTAATTAGGATTGCGTTGAACTTTTAGATTTGACTTCTTGTCAATAATATAGACTGTTATTGAATAGATATGGTCTATCTCTCCTTTTAATAAGAACTTCCTTAATGTGTCCCAATAATATTTCATATTTTTCCTATAAGAGGACATTTTATCCTAGGTACTTCATATTTCGCAAATACTGCCTTTGAAACATTCATTTTGTAAATTTGTTGCTGGTAAATAGAATACAATTGGCTTCTGTATGTTGATATTTTATCCTACAAACAGCTATCTAAACTCTTTTATTGATTCTACCAATTTGTAAATACCTGTAGAATACAGTGTACACAATCATGTCATCTGCAAACAATGTCAGTCTTACTTCTTCCTTTCCGAGCATTTTGTTCCTTCTTTTTCCCCTTACTACTCTTTCTGGGTGATAGTGGACATTCTTACTTGATGCAGCTCTCAAAAGAAGGCTTTCAGTAATTCCAGGAATGATATTTGCTGTAGGTGTTGTGTTCTGTAGCAATCTGGATCCAATCAGGAGATGGAAAGTACACAGTGGACAGGGGAATTTTAACATAAAGTGAAGCATAATGTTTAACATAAAGAATTATTAAACTATGACAAATGTAGAATATATAAGATACAGGAAAACTCTATATGGTATCCTGGGCCTGAGGGAGCATACCCAAGGAAAGACAAACTTGGAATGTGGGTCCCTCCCCAGGACTGGAGGTCACACCTCATTGGAGAAGGTGTAGGAGAACCTACTGGATGGCAGAGAAGTTTGCTGGTTTGCCAGCGCCAGAGCAGGTCTGCAGAACCAGAGCTGGTCTACAGTTGCAAGCTAAGCAGGAAGGTACCCTCTGGAGCACATCAGTGTGGACAAGCCACTGCTGACGGCCAGCATGTAGACGTGTAGTAGGAGCAAGTGTCCTGGTGGAGTTGGAGGCCTGGAGCTAACAATGTCCTATACATAGGATCCTGAGGGCCTTGGTGTTGTAAGGGCTGCAGCCTTGGGAGAAGTACAGGAGGTAACGTTAGTGGTGAGGTGGGGTGGGTCAGGAGAGCAATCAAGTAGAGGAAATCAGCGGGTAGGTGGCTGGCTTGGAGCACAAGATGTCCCTATGAAGAGGGCCACAGAAAGCCAATGACCAGGCCACACTGGGATGGCACACTCGATAGGACAGTTGTTCTGGGCACGTGCTTGGGGCCGAGCACCTAGGATATCCTTACACCCACACTTCTGACAGCCAGAAGTCACAGGAGAGCCACTTTCTCCTTCAGTAACATTGTGATCACTTTGAAGGAGAGATGCTTAAAGTAATTCATCCATTATCAGAGAGAATATATTAAAGGGTGAATTTAGAACAGAGAGAACATTAACAACTGGCTTCATATCTTTTTTCAGTTTAGGGGGTCCCTTCTATTGTTACCTTGCATGAATAGTAGGTACCCTATCTATCATCATATTGTTTCTCTGGTGAATTAATGATTAAAGCAGCAGGACTGGCCACTTCCAGAGTTTTAATAGACTGCTTACAATTCTTGTTGGACCCATGGTTCCCTGGCCTGAAATGAGTTTTGCTGCAAAACCCAGGCTCTGGCACAAAAGGGTGTCATAGGCAGAGAGCCTGTGAACTCTGCATTCTAGTCCTACTCAGGGCTTCTCTGCTCTACCTGCAAGGAGAGCCTTGGTGTGTGGTGAGATTGCCTCTTCCACCATGAGTGTGAATATCACATGTTCTCCTCAGGAATCTTCCACCATGAGTGTGAATATCACATGTTCTCCTCAGGAACAGACTAATTTATACCTGAAATGTTGCTCTACTCTCTTGGTAGCTCCACCTACCAAGATGAAGATACTTGGATTCCATTTAAAACCATGCTCATCAGAGCCCTGTCCATGGAGGAGCAGGGCAAAAGATTCCTGTGTTAGTCTTACAAAGTGTATGTGTTTACCAGTGTTGGCAATTTGAGTGCTTTAATTGCACTTTTCTCGATTGCCTTTAGGCACCAAAATGGACAAATATTGATGGGGGAAAATGGCACATCATTTTGCCATTCTTAAGTGACAGATGATCTATTCTTTAGTGGTTGAACTGGCATCTTATACTGGGAAGGAGAGACAATTTAATTTTTTAAAAAACTTTTTCTTTCAGTGTGTCCATATTCAATAGATAGAATAAGATACCACTAAATCCAGAAGAAAAAATATTTTTTTAATAATAATTATTTTTTCTAATAATAGTTGCTCATCCTTGGAATCTTGTACTCTCTTCCTAGTACTTCCAATGTATAAAGCATATTCACTTCTGTTCAGAAGCCACACAAGACAAATTAACCCACAGCCTTCTGTTCTCACACAGGACTGGGCTGGCTTCCTATCCCAGGCACCCTGAGACCTTGAACAAGAGGACCTGAATATGAACAGCAAGTTTATCCTTTAAATGCTGGTTAGACCTGCTGCCCGGGCTCTCTTAACGGCCACCCTGACAATGATGAGACACAAATGTGAAATCTGAAACCTGCTCACTAACAAGAGGAGCAGCTCTCTAGGCCTGCCACTTGGGAAGTTGTCAGCACCAGGCATCCAAACAGGCACTCTCACTTGGTAGAAATCACTGAGAACCAGGTTTTGTGGAGATACACACCTCTAGCCTGAGGTTTCTGAAGGTAGGCTGTGTAGCTGCAGCTGCTGTGTCTCTCCCTGCAGGAGGAAGGTGAACTTGGGAGCTCCCCCACGAGGCATAGGCTGGGAGGGACCCATCAAGGCTCACATCTTCCCACTGACAACCAGAATGACCCCACTTCTGAACCCCAGCAAAAAAGTCCCCCTGTTGTGTCAACCGCACAAAGATACATTCTTATTCGCTTTGTCGCTCGCTTCAACCTGCCGTGCTCTGGCAGAGGATGCAGAACGAGAACTGAGTTTTAGTAGTTCCTGAAAATTCACGTAGTTGAACTGGTTCAACTGAGAGAAGGGAGGATGGTGCCATGGTAAATTCTGTGTTTACTCCTGGGGGCCAGCTGTGCTTTGGGCGAACTTGAAAACTACTTAACCACAGAAACCTTCCCCATGCCCTGCATCTGCTCTCAGAATACAATACAGTTTCTGAGGATGCCCAGGCTTCCTTACATTAAGCTCCAGTTTCCCCTCAAGAATTGTATGGGTGAGAGAGTTTTCATTCACTCTCTCTTTCTTCTTACTACAAACACCCCAAACCACATTCAGGGATTGCATGGCCACTCCAAGACTTCGCCCAGGTCCCGATTCTCTGCCATCTGCAAGCTTGGTGCATTCTGACTGGCTCAGAGGAATTTGATCTCAAGAAAAGTACTCATGGGGGCAATCCTCTCCCTAGAGAGGATCTCTCTGGGACCAGAAAATGAACCAGGGACTGATGGCCTGAGTGCTCCTCTGGAAAAATTTTCACTGTCTGCCAACTGAGGACATGGCTGAGAGGGACCTAGTCATCTGCTCAGCAGGGAACATTGAGGACCTGACCCTCTGCCTTCCTTATCTGTTGGAAGTTTAACCCTCTTCATATCCTGACGATGGTTTAGCTTCTCAGAACGATACATGCTATATATCACTCGTGATCTGGTGACGATAGGAAAGAGAAAAGAAATCGCCATCTATCCACATTTATTTTCAACTTCTGTTCATTTCACTGTTGTCCTCACCTCCTTCATCCCTCTTTTAGGAGTTTGTTCCCCAGGACCCCACAACACAGTTAGACAGCCTCACATGAGTCTGGTCTTTGGCTTTGAGTTCTCTGTGAAGTAAACTTCGGACTCAGGCTCAGCACAGAGGGCAGGGCCTAGAGTGAAAATAGGTTCACAAGCCAGATTGCTACTTTGGTCAAAAGAAAACTTTTCCTTGCAGCCTGCTCAGCAGGAGGGTCACTGGTTTTCTCATCATTTATCCTGCACATGCAGACGTAACGTGCTTGCTTCAAAGCTCAGTGGACTCATATAGTGAATCTCCAGAGTAATGTGTGACAATTTTACTGAGGCTAGAGCTGCCACTGACCATCTTTGACTCAACAGGGAGCAAACCTATCTATCTTACCATATACAGGTGTACCTTAGAGGTATTGCAGGTTCTGTTCCAGACTACCACAATAATGCAAATAGTAATAAAGTGAGTCACACGAATTTGTTGGTTTCCCAGTGCTTATAAAAGTTATGTTTATGCTATACTGTAGTCTATTAAGTGTGCAATAGCATATGCCTTAAAAAATATACATACCTTAAATAAAAAATACTTTATTGGTAAAAAATGCTAAAATAAAAGTTTTCTTCCTCCTCAGCATCTCCCAGGCTCTCCATGCCCAGGCCGAGGATTGTTCCCAACCACTGGCTGCATTTTGCCTCAGCAAGTCTTGCACATGACTTACCTTTCCAAGAAAGAAGCACTTCCCCACAGTCTACTCTGGGCTGGTATGCAACCTTAGAGTGGGATTTCAAGGGATGAAGAGATATTGGGAAAAAGAACTGAGGACAGGAATTGGTTGTAACTTTCTGGTAACAGAACCCAGTTAGTGTGTTTGAGTAGTTGACTTATCAAGTGATATTTGCAATAACTGCTCATCTCTTTTACATTTTCCCAACAGCAGGTTCCTAGTCCAGAGTGTTCCTTAAATATCAGACTTCTGACCCATAATTGTGGCTACAAGTGGTTCACATCAAAATCGGACAGGCTCCTGGACCATCAAACTGAAAAGCAGGACCGTACTTGAGATGCACATTACTAACAGTGAAGAAAAAAAGTGTATTTATAGTGTATTTATTTATTTATATTTGTAAAATATGACTGAGAATGCAAAAAAAATCACATTAATAAAAATAGAAAAAAGTCTTGAATATTTTGATTTATTATTCACTTTAGAGGAAAGCTAATTGGCTAATAAGTTGACAAGCACTTTGCAGGCCTTAAATTATTTGAAGGTTCTTTGACTCCAAACATGTTTTTACATTCCTTAAATTTAAAAATAATCCCTAAGGGATTTGAGAAAATATGACAGAGTAAAAGGACCTTGAGCTCACCTCCTCTCATAAGAACACCAAAATCACAACTAACTGCTGACCAACCATCAATAAAAAGACTGGAACTTACCAAAAATTATCTTCTACAACCAAAGACATAAAGAAGATATCCAATGAGATGGTAGGAGGGGTGCACTCGCAATATAATCAAATACCATACCCCCTGGGTAGGTGACCCACAAACAGGAAAATGATTATATCACAGAAATTCTCCCAGTCTCCCCAACCTGGGGGGCTGGCATCAAGAAGAGAAGCTCCCAGAGCATTTGACTTTGAAGGCCAGTATTGCTTCATTGCAGGACCTACATAGGAATGGGAGAAACAGAGACTCCACTCTTGAAGGGTGCATGCAAGGTCTCATATGCACTGGGACTCAGGGCAAATGCAGTGACTTCATAGGTTCCTGGGCCAGACCTACCTACTGGTCTTGGAGGGGCTCCTGGGGAGGCAGTGGGTGGCTGTGGTTCTCTCTAGGGTCATAAAAGCTGGTGGTGGAAGTATTGGGGAGTGTTCATCTACTTGAACTCTTGCTGGAGGCAGACATCTTGCTTGGGTAATTAGCACCTAGACCTGGCCCCACCCAATAGCCTGTAAGTGCCACTGCTGGGACTCCTCAGGCCAAACAACTGACAGAACAGGAGCACAACCCCACCCATCAGAAGACAGGCTGCCTAAGGACTTCCTGAGCCTACAGCCACCTTTAGACACAACCCTTGACAAAGCCCTGCCCACCAGAGGGCCAGGAACCAACTCCACCCACCTGTGTGCAGGCACTGGACCCTTCCACCAAGAAACCTGCACAAGCCTCCAGACACACCTCAGCCACCAGGGGGCAGACACCAGAAGCATGAAGATTGTGATCCAGCAGCCTGCAGAACCAAGGACACAAATGCAGGTCAGAACCTAACCTCAGGCCATCTGGTCCCTGGCCCTTGGGTGACGAGGGGGCAGTGTACTGCTGGGACACATAAGACATCCCCTATATAGGGCCACTTCACCAATGTCAAGAAACATAACTAATCTTCCACATACATAAAAATACAAATAGAAATTTAGACAAAATGAGACGGCAGATGAAGATGTTCAAGATGGAGGAGCAAGATAAAACCCCAGAAGAACAGCCAAGTGACATGGAGATAGGCAATCTACTGGAGAAACAGTCCAGAGTAATGATCATAATGATGATCCAAGAACTTGGGGAAAGAATGGATGCACAGAGAGAGAAGTTACAAGAAGTTTTCAACAAAGAGTTACAAAATATAAAGAATAAGCAAACAATATTGATGAATACAATAACTGAAATGAAAAATACACCAGAAGGAATCAATAGCAGCATAAACGAGGCAGAAGAACGGATAAGTGAGCTGGAAGACAGAGTGGTGGGAATCACTGCCGCAAAACAGAATAAATGAAAAAAGGATGATGAGAAATGAGAACAGTTTAAGAGACCTCTGGAACAATGTCAAATGCTCCAACATTCGCAATATAGGGGTCCCAGGAAGAGAAGAGATAGAGAAAGGTCCTGAGAAAACGTATTTGAAATGATAATAGATGAAAACGTCCATAACATGGGAAAGGAAATAGTCACCCAAGTCCAGGAAGCACAGAGAGTCCCAGGCAGGATTAACCCAAGGAGTAAAACACTGAGACATATAGTAATCAAATTGACAAAAATTAAAGACAAAGAGAAAATATTAAAAGCAGCAAGGGAAAAGCAACGAATAATATACAATGGAATCCCCATAAGGTTATCAGCTGATTTTTCAGCAGTAACTCTGCAGGCCAGAAGGGGGTGGCACAATATATTTAAAGTGATAAAAAGAAAAAACCTACAACCAAAAAATATAGATGAATGGAACAGGATAGAAAGCCCAGAAACACACCCACACACCTGTGGTCAATTAATCTATGACAAAGGAGGCAAGGATATACAGTGGAGAAAAGACAGTCTCTTCAATAAGTGGTACTGGGAAAACTGGACTACTACAAGTAAAAGAATGAAATTAGAACATCTTCTAACACCATACACAAAAATAAACTCAAAATGGATTAATGACCTAAACGTAAGACCAGATACTATAAAACTCCTGGAGGAAAACATAGTCAGAACACTCTTTGACATAAATCACAGTGATATCTTTTTGGATCCATCTCCTTGAGTAATGGAAATAAAAACAAAAATAAACAAATGGGACCTAATTAAACTTAAAAGTTTTTTGCACAGCAAAGGAAACCATAAACAAAATGAAAAGACAACCTACAGAATGAGAGAAAATATTTGCAAATGATGCGACTGGCAAGGAATTAATCTCCAAAATATAAAAACAGCTCATGCAGATCAATAGCAAAAAAAAAAAAAAAAAACTAATAAAAAAAATGAGCAGAAGAGCTAAATAGGCATTCCTCCAAAGAATACATACAGATGGCCAAGAGACAAATAAAAAGGTGCTCAATATCACTAATTATTAGACAAATGCAAATCAAAACTACAATGAGGTATCACCTCACACTGGTTAGAATGGCCATCATGAAAAATTCTACAAATAATAAATGCTGTAGAGGGCGTTCAGAAAAAGGAACCTTCCTACACTGTTGGTGGGAATGTAAATTGGTACAGCCACTATGGAGAACAGTATGTAAGTTCCTTAAAAATTCTAAAAGTAGAACTACCATATGATCCTGCAATCCACTCCTGGGCATATATCCAGAGAAAACCATAATTCGAAAAGTATCATGTCCCCCAATGTTCATTGCAGCACTATTTACCATAGCCAAGACATGGAAGCAACCTAAATGTCCATCAACAGATGAATGGATAAAGAAGATGTGATACATATATATGATGGAATATTACTCAGCCATATAAAAGAATGAAATAATGCCATTTGCAGCAACATGGATGAACCCAGAGATAATCATACTGAGTGAAGTAAGCCAGACAAAGACAAATATCATTTGATATCACTTATATGTGGAATCTACAAAAAAAATGATACAAGTGTACTTATGTACAAAACAGAAATAGACCCACAGACATAGAAAACAAACTTATGGTTACCAAAGAGGAAAGGGGGGAGGGACAAATTAGGGGTTTGACATTAACATATGCACACTACTATATATGAAATAACCAACAAGAACCTACTGTGTAGCACAGGGAACTATACTCAATATTTTGTAATAACCTATAAAGGAAAAGAATCTGAAAAGTAATATATATACATATATACATATATATATATATGTATATATATATAAGTAAACCACTTTTCTATACACCTGAAACTAACACAACTTTGTAAATCAACTATAATTCAATTTTTAAAATTAAATAAATAAATATATATATAAATAAATAAAATAAAGACAATCCTTACGTAAATTTTCATGAAGCCCTTATCACAATCATAAGAGTGACCGTATCTATCACCTCCAAAAGTTTCTTTATACCCCTTTTTACTGCTTTCCTCTCTACACCTCCCCATCCCTACACCTAGGCAACCACTGATCTGCTTTCTCTCACTATAAAGTAGTTTGAATTTTATTGAACTTTATATAAATAGAATCATACAGCAGATACTCTTTTTGTCTTTTTTAACTCAGCATAATTATTTTCAGATTTTTTTCATGCTGTTATTTAAAGCAATGAACATTTTTTTTCTTGTTGTGTAGTGTTTCTTTGTATGGCTATTTGAGATGTTTTCAGTTCTTGACTATTACACATAAAACTGCTATTAATATTGATGTACAAGTCTTTGTGTGAAACTATGCTTTCATGTCTCTTAGTTAAAATCTTAAGAGTAGCAATATGGTAAGTATATGTTTAACGTTAAAAGAAACTGCCCAGTAAGTCAGAAAGAGAAAAGCAAATACAGTATGCTAACACATATATGTGGAATCAAAGAAAAAACAAAAAAGGTCATGAAGAACCTAGTGGCAAGACGGGAATAAAGACACAGACCTACTCGAGAATGGACTTGAGGATATGGGGAGGGGGAAGGGTAAGATGTGACAAAGTGAGAGAGTGGTATGGACATATATATACTACCAAATGTAAAATAGATAGCTAGTGGGAAGCAGCCGCATAGCACAGGGAGATCAACTCTGTGCTTTGTGACCACCTAGAGGGGTGGGATAGGGAGGGTGGGAAGGAGGGAGATGCAAGAGGGAAGAGATATGGGAACATATGTATATGTATAACTGATTCACTTTGTTATAAAGCAGAAACTAACACACCATTGTAAGGCAATTATACTCCAATAAAGATGTTAAAAAATTTTTTTAAATAAATAAATAAATAATAATAAAATAATTAAAAAAAAAGAAACTGCCCAACTGTTTCCAAATATCTGTAACCAAATGTACTCCCATCACATGTTCAGGAAGCCTTCATATGGTCAGTCTTTTAAATACGTTTTAATGTTTATTTTTAATTGAAGTATAGCTGATTTAAATATTATATTAGTTTCAGGTATACAGCATAGCAATTCAGTATTTTGCAGATTATACTCCATTATAGGTAATTAGAAGATAATGGCTATAATTCCTTGTGCTATACAGTGTATCCTACTTGCTTATCAACTTTATATTACACATTTTAGTTTATATCTGTAATCCCATGCTCCTGATTTGTCCCTCCCACTTCCATTCACCCCTTGGATGACCACAAGTTTGTTTTCTATGCCTGTGAGTCTGTTTCTGTTTTGCATATACATTCACTTGTGTTATTTTTTAGATTCCACATGTAAGTGATACATACAGTTTTTGCTTTACTTTGACTTATTTCAGTAAGCATAATCTCTAGTTCCATCCTGGTTGCTGCAAATCACAGAATTTCCTTCTATTTTTAAGGTTGAATAATATTCCATTGTGTGTATGTGTGTGTGTGTCTGTCTGTCTGTGTGTGTGTGTGTATATATATATATATATATATATAGCAACAGATGTTTGGATTAAGAAATGTGGTATATATATATATATACCACATTAGATACATATATATTTAATATATATATACCACATCATATCTATATATAATATATCTACCACATTATATATATATATATATATATATATATATATATATACACCACATTTCTTAATCCAAACATCTGTTGATAGGCACTTGGGTTGTTTCCAGTCTTGGCTATTTTAAATAGTGTTATGAACACTGGGGGTCATGTAACTTTTCAAAGTAGTGTTTTCATTTTTTCAAAGTATGTACACAGGAGTGGAATTGTTGGATCATATGGTAGATCTATTTTTAGTTTTTTGAGGAACCTCCATACTGTTTTCCATAGTGTCTGCATCAATTTACATTAGCACCAACAGGGTGTTTTTTTCTCCACGTCCTCTACAACATTTGCTATTTGTAGACATTTTGATGATAGCCATTCTGAAAGGTGTGAGATGATATCTCATTTGTTATTTTGATTTGCATTTATCTAATCATTATCATTAGTGATACTGAGCATCTTTTCATGTGCCTCTTAGCCATCTGTGCAACTTATTGGAAAAATGTCTACTCAGGTCTTTTGACCATTGTTTTATCATTTTTGTTTTGTTTTGTTTTGTTTTTTGTTTTTTACATTGAGTTCTAGGAGCTATTTGTATATTTTGGATATTAACCACTTGTTGGTCACATCATTTGCAAACATTTTCTCCCAGTCTGTAGGTTTTCTTTTTGTTTTGTCAATGATTTCCTTTGCTGTACAAAAGTTTTTAATTTTAATTAGATCTGGCATGTTTATTTTTGCTTTTGTTTCTTGGTTGGCAGTGTTTTTTTCTTTCTTTCAGCACTTTGAATATATCACCACACTCTTGGCTTGCAAGATTTCTGCTGAGAAAGATACTTATAGCTTATGGGGTTATCTATATGTAAAAATTTTCTTCTTGCTGCTTTTACAATTCTTTTTATGTTATACAGTTTTAGTATAGTTTGTCCTGGAAAATATTGTTTTGGGTTGAAATTTTGAGAGGACCTATTAGCTGCATGAACTTGGATGTCCACATCTTTCCCTAGATTTAGGAAGGTCTTAGCCATTTTTTAAAAAAATAAGCTTTCTGTCCCTTTCCCCCTCTCTTCTTCTGGGACTCCAATAATGAGCAGATTGTTCCTTTTTATGGTATCCCATAATTCACATAAATTTTCTTTACTCTTTTCATTCTTTTTTTTTCTTTTTGCTCCTAAGACTGGGTAATTCTAGTGACCCATCTGCTACTTCACTAATTCTTTTCACTCTTTGATTGAGTCTGCTGTTGAAGTTCTCTATTGAATTCTTCAGTCATTTTATTCTTCAACTTTAGTATTAATTTATTTTTAATGTTTTACTATTTCTTTGTTGAACACTCATTTTGTTCATGCATTGTTTTTCTAATTTTATTTAATCGCCAGTGTTTTCTGGTAATTAACTGAATTTTTTTTTTTTTTTTTTTAAATTTGAACCCAGGTGTTCACATCTTTTTTTTTTTTTTTTTTTTTGTTCTTTTATTTATTTATTTATGACTGTGTTGAGTCTTCGTTTCTGTGCGAGGGCTTTCTCTAGTTGCGGCAAGTGGGGACCACTCTTCATCGCGGTGCGCGGGCCTCTCACCATCGCGGCCTCTCTTGTTGCGGAGCACAGGCTCCAGACGCGCAGGCTCAGCAATTGTGGCTCACGGGCCCAGTTGCTCCGTGGCATGTGGGATCCTCCCAGACCAGGGCTCGAACCCGTGTCCCCTGCATTGGCAGGCAGATTCTCAACCACTGCGCCACCAGGGAAGCCCCTAATTAACTGAATTTTGAAAAGACGATTATTATGAATTCTTTTTCTTACAGTTCATAGATCTCCATTTCTTTATGACTTAGTCATTGGAGTTTTACTATTTTCCTTTGGTTATGCCATGCTTCATTGATTATCCATGATCTGTTTGGCCCTTTGTAGATATCTGCACACTTGAGGAACTAGACGGCTCTTCCAGTCTTTACACACTGGTTTAGCAGGCAAAGCCCTTCACCAGTCAGCCTGTCCAGAAATCCTGAGAGGGCCATCTAATGGTGTCTTCAAGCAAAAATACTGTCAGTCTTTTGATGGGGAGGCCTGGTGCTTGGGCACATGAGGATCAACCTGCTGCTTGTGTCCACAGGGTTGGGCCTGTAGCCTTGGTTCACTGGAGGTGAGCCTGGCACCTGGTCTGCATTAATGAGCCTAGGACCTGGTTCTGCATGGGCAGACCTGGATCCTGAGTCTACAGAGGCCAACCCAGTGCCAGGGACCACTGGAGTGGGCCTGGCATCTTGTTCTTAAAGCTTAAAGGGCCAGTCTGTTAGTGGGATGGGACAGGAGCCTGGTTTGGCAGGAGCAGGCCTGGAGGCTGGGCCTGTGGGAGTTGGTGGTAGGGTGAGCCTGGAGGCTGGAGCTACAGTAGTTAACATGTAACCTGGGGCCTCAGGGGACAGCTGAGAGGTTGGATCCTTTGAGGCTGGTCTGATGCCATGGCAGGTTGAGAACCTGGTTATTTGGGATCTAGCCTCAAGTCTGGGGCCTTGGAAGCTAGCTTAATGCTGGGGCATGATGGGAACCTGGTTCCATGGGAGCTAGTCTGGAGTCTAGGTCTGCAGGGGCCAGCTTGGTACTGGAGTGCACTCGGGTCCCAGGGTTGCCTGGTACTGAGATAGGTCAAAAGATTGGGTCTGTGGTAGTCAGCCTGTTGCTGCAATCAGCTAGGAGCCTGAATTCAAGGGTTTCCACCTGGAGTCTACTGCCATAAGAGTACCTAATGGCCATGGGAGCTGACTGGAAATAGGTTGAACCAAAAACCTGGGTTCTTGAGAGACTTCCTTGAGCCTGGTGCCATGGGAACTGCCCAGGGGCTGTGAGAGCCAGCAAGCATCAGGGTGGGTCCAGACCCTGGGGCTGTGGGATTCCACTGGGAGACTGGTCCCACAGGAGTTGCCTGGTGCCATGAGGCCACCTGGGGCTGTAGGAGATGTCTGGGACTGCCAGAGTCAGCAGGTACCAAACTAAGCTGAGAGACTGCATTCATAGAGCCTACAAGGAGCCTGGTGCTGCAGTAGCCAGGTAGGGCCATGGAACTGCTTAGAGCTGCTGAAGCGAGGGTGCTGAGGTGAGCTAGGAACCTTGTTTAACAGGAATCCACAGGGAGCTACCTAGGATTGCAGGAGTTAACCAAATGTTGTGGCAGATGGGCTCTGTCATCCATGGTGAAGCTGGGTGCTCACTTCCCTCTCCTCCCATAGAGAAGGTGTCTCTCTGCACTGGATTGCTTGGGCTTGGGGGAGGGGTAAAGGGGGACAGTGAATCTATATTTCTTACTCTCTTCTATGCATCTTTTATTTTCTTATTTCTGTGCCTCACCCAGGTACTGTAACCTGTCGAGTCTTTTAAACGTATTGTTATGGATGGATAGTTGTTCAAATTGATGTTTCTTGGAAGGGGGCAAAGAGAGCTAGAAATTCCTGTGTCACCATTTTGCTCTAATGTGCAAATTTAAAATATCAGCCAGGTTTTGGTAAAATGATGCTGCTATCCTGGTTGCCCCTCCCCAGGAGTATCCATTTTCTTATTATTTGAATGGACTTCCTCAATAAGGAGGTAAATTCATGGAGCAAAATTAAGGCTTTTATACTACTGGTGAGCACTTCCTGTTGGGAACCAGTTAACCTTCCTCTACTAGTACTGGTGATAAATACACCAGAGTACCAGCTAAAGCAAGGCACTAAAAATGTAGTCTGTCATAGGAGACTTAGATAAAGAAGGAGTACTGATTCCCACCATCTCACCTTTCAATTCCCCTATATGGCCTGTGCTAAAAGTCACCAATAATAAGTGAAACCTAACTACAGACTATAGAGACTTCAGCAATCCTGTTCCCTTTGTTAGAGCACCTTTATCAGAGATTGTTGCCTTAATGGATGCCATTAAAAACAACAACAAATTTTTATTAAATCCAGGACATCTATGGCCTCTTGAATTTGGAGTTATAAACTTAGCTAGCGTATGCTCTTCTGTAAAATGTGTAGGTGACTCAACCACACATTGTCTTCACCTTTGAGCATCTATAATACCTCTTTACCCAATTGCTATTTAGATACTTCAATAGCCCTCCAATTGCACATGGGCTTTGTGGACAGACAAAGACAGCTGCCCTGCAATTTCACCAGAAACTAGGTTTTGGAATTATGTCAGTGACCTCCTCCTCATTAGACCTGACCAAGAATATTTCAGAGGCTATCACTAATGTGTTGGAGAGCCCTGAGATGGTATCTTAAGAATATGTAGATTACATAAAGCTGTTTAAAATGTAGATATAGGAAGATTTTGAACTCACTGCCTCCCACGTACATACCAAATCTACAGATACACATGGAACAATTTCTGCTGAGAAAGAGCTGAAAAGTAGCTGAGTGGCTCCTTCACATGAACAAATGAGAAAAGGGCCACACTGAGATGGGTAGGTGAGGCTGGGTGTTTTCTTGCCATAAACCCCATCCTCAGTGTAGCAATCCCCAATTAGGAGGGAATTCACAAATCCTAAGGATCTCTGAAGAATGAAGGGTTTATATCCCACATCAGACACCCCAAATGTTAAGACCTGCACCTGAAGGACAAGCACCCAAAACATTTGACTTTGAAAACCAATGAGGTTCCTGTCCATGAGACCCGGAGAGTTGTAGGGAACTGGAAAACAGCTCTTCAAAAGCTTGCATGTAGACTAACTTACCCCAGGCCCCAAAACGGAAGCAACCTTTTGAAAAGATCCCTGACTTTATGTGAAGATATTTATTCGCTAGTATTAAATCATCACCTGGAAGGGCAGGGACCTGTAGGGATACTCTCTGAGGATGGAGGTGATGGCAGACACAATTTTTGTGCCCTCCCTCTGCCTTCCAACACCTTTCTTTGACTCTAGATTTTTCCACCCTGGTGGGTGACATCTTTACACTCTCCTTCTGCCATGCTTCACGGTGCCAGTATCTCCCGGAGGAAAGGTTTTACACACATCTGCTGCTTTGGTTTTTAATGACTGGTGCCCTGGTTTTTGTGACTGCTACCCAACGGACACCCCTTTAATGCCTGGCTCTGATGGTCAGGGCAGCTTGTGTTCCTGCGTCTCACAGTACTGTAACAATTGAAGAGACAGTTCTTGTCAGGTTACCACCCCCAGGGTAATACACAGACAACAGACTGAAACACACCCCACAGTTTTTCTGTGACAGAGGCCTATTTGCTTGTCCTGATGTTTTGGCCTGAGGGGCAGGCTTCAGAATTAGCACAAATCTAGAGGCCTACAGGTATGCTCTTGGGGAATGTAAGTTAGAGGACACTATCTCTGCACTATACATATGCCTAGCTATAACTCATTGGTATCTCCCAGAAAGGAGCTTATACACTCATCTGCAGCCACAGATGACACGTCCCGATCACCTGGTCTGGTGGTCAGCAGGACTTGTGCTTGTGGTCCCAGAGGACTATATATATTTTCATACTTTAAAAGTTACTTCATGAGAGTCTAGCTTCCATAAAGCCTGAAACTAAGTTCTGGCAGAAATCCCTCCCTTTGCGACTCTGACAGTCTAGGGAAACCCTCAACAACTGAGATACATTAAAAACAAAATAGGCTAATTGGACAATCACCAAGGTTTGAAAGACAACAAATAGTTGGGCAAGGTTGAATGATATATTTTATATCCTATACAAGGCCACCCTTCCAAGACTGGGAGAGGTAGCTCTTTTATCTAACACATAGAAACAAACACAGAGAGTCAAGAAAAATGAGAAAACCTAGGGATATGTCCCCCCAAAAGAACATGATAAAACCTCAGAAAAAAACTTAATGCCATAGAGGAAAGTAATTATCTGATAAAGAGTTTAAAGTAATGGTCATAAAAATGTTAATCGAACTTGAGAGAAGAATGGATGAACACAGGGAGAACTTCAAGAATAAGAAAGAAAATATAAGAAAGTACCAAATAGAAGTCACAGAGCTGGAGAATATAGTAACTGAGCTGAAAAATATACAATATGGAGAAGACCTTCAAGATGGCGAAGAGTAAGAAGTGGAGATCACCTTCCTCCCCACAAATACATCAGAAATACATCTTCATGTGGAACAACTCCTACAGAACACCTACTGAACGCTGGCAGAAGACCTCAGACTTCCCAAAAGGCAAGAAACTCCCCACGTACCTGGAAAGAGCAAAAGAAAAAACAAAGACAAAAGAATAGGGATGGGACCTGCACATTGGGGAGGGAGCTGTGAAGGAGGAAAAGTTTCCACACACTACGAAGCCCCTTCACTGGAGGAGGGGGGGCGGTGGCGGGGGATGCTTCGGCGCCATGGAGGAGAGGGCAGCAACAGGGGTGCAGAGGGCAAAGTGGAGAGATTCCAGTACAGAGGATCATGCCGACCAGCACTCACCAGCCTAAGAGGCTTGTCTGCTCACCCGCCGGGGCAGATGTGGACTGCGGGCTGAGGCTCGGGCTTCAGAGTTCAGACCCCAGGAAGAGGACCAGAGTTGGCTAGGTGAACACAGCTTAAAGGGGGCTAGTGCACCACAGCTAGCTGGGAGGGAGTCTGGGAAAAGTCTGGAACTGCCAAAGAGGAAAGAGAACATTGTTTCAGGGTGCACAAGGAGAGGGGATGCAGAGCAACACCTAAAGGAGCTCCAGAGATAGACGCAAGGCTCAGCAATCAGCACGGACACCAGAGACAGCCATGAAACGCTAAGGTTGCTGTTGCAGACACCAAGAAGCTTGTTTGCAAGCAAAGGTCACCATCCACACCTCCATGCCCGGGAGCCTGTGCAGGCCACGACTGCCTGGGTGCTGTTATCCAGGGACAACTTCCACGGGAGAACACAGGGAGTGCCTCAGGCTGATGCAATGTCACACCAGCCTCTGCTGCCTCAGAAAACACCCCACATTCCGTACCCCTCCCTCCCCTGGCCTGAGTGAGCCAGAGCGCCCAATCAGCTGCAACTTTAACCCCGTCGTGTCTGAGTGAAGAACAGATGCCCTCAGGCAGCCTACATGCAGAGGAGGGCCAAATCCAAAGTTGAACCCCAGGAACTGTGCAAACAAGGAAGAGAAAGGGAAATTTCTCCCAGCAGCCTCAGGAGCAGCAGATTAAATCTCCACAATCAACTTGATGTACGCTGTATCTGTGGAATACCTGAATAGGCAAAGAATAATCCCAAAATTGAGACAGTGGACTTTCAGAGCAAAGATATATATATTTTTTTCCTTTTTCTCTTTTTGTGAGTGTATATGTGTATGCTTCTTTGTGTGATTTTGTTTCTAGAGCATGGCTTTTACCCCATTTGTCTTAGGGTTCTGTCTGTCCTTTTTTTTTTTTTTTTTTAGTATAGATTTTAGTGCCTCTTATCATTGTGGGATTTGCTTTTTGGTTTTGTTTCTCTCTTTTTTTCTTTCTTTATTTTTCTTTTCTTTATTACTTTTAAATTTTTAATATTTAATATATTTTTTATTTTAAAAACTTTATTTTATTTATCTCTCTTTCTTTCTTTTTTTCGGCCTTTTCTTCTGAGCCATGTGGCTGACAGGGTCTTGGTCTTCCGGCCAGATGTCAGGCCTGAGCTTCTGAGGTGGCACAGCCAAGATCAGGACATAGGTCCACCAGAGAGTTCCTGTCTACACCTAATATCAAATGGCAAAAGCTTTCCAGATATCTCCATCTCAACATCAAGACCCAGTTTCATTCAACGACCAGCAAGCTACAGGGCTGGACACCCGATGCCAAACAACTAGCAAGACAGGAACACAGCCCCATCCATTAGCAGAGAGGCTGCCTAAAATCATAATAAGGCCACAGACACCCCAAAACACACCATCAGACGTGGACGTGCCCACCAGAAAGACAAGATCCAGCCTCATCCACTAGAACACAGGCATTAGTCACCTCCACCAGGAAGCCTACACAACCCACTGAACCAACCTTAGCCACTGGGGACAGATACCAAAAACAACGGGAACTACGAACCTGAAGCCTGTGAAAAGGAGACACCAAACACAGTAAGATAAGCAAAATGAGACGACAAAAAAACACACAGCAGATGAGGGAGCAAGGTAAAAACACACCAGACCTAACAAATGAAGAGGAAATAGGTAGTCTACCTGAAAAAGAGTTCAGAATAATGATAGTAAGGATGATCCAAAATATTGGAAATAGAATAGACAAAATGCAAGAAACATTTAACAAGGACGTAGAAGAACTAAAGAGGAACCAAGCAATGATGAAAAACACAATAAATGAAATTAAAAATACTCTAAACGGGAGCAAGAGCAGAATAACTGAGGCAGAAGAACGGATAAGTGACCTGGAAGATAAAACAGTGGAAATAACTAGTGCAGAGCAGAATAAAGAAAAAAGAAGGAAAAGAACTGAGGACAGTCTCAGAGACCTCTGGGACAATGTTAAATGCACCAATATTCGAATTAGAGGGGTTCCAGAAGAAGAAGAGAAAAAGAAAGAGACTGAGAAAATATTTGAAGAGATTATAGTTGAAAACTTCCCTAATATGGGAAAGGAAATAGTTAATCAAGTCCTGGAAGCACAGAGAGTCCCATACAGGATAAATCCAAGGATAAACACGCCAAGACAAATATTAATCAAACTATCAAAAATTAAATATAAAGAAAACATATTAAAAGCAGCAAGGGGAAAACAACAAATAACACACAAGGGAATCCCCATAAGGTGAATAGCTGCTCTTTCAGCAGAAACTCTGCAAGCCTGAAGGGAGTGGCAGGATATACTTAAAGTGATGAAGGAGAAAAACATACGACCAAGATTAAACTACCCAGCAAGGATCTCATTCAGATTTGAAGGAGAAATTAAAACCTTTACAGACAAGCAAAAGCTGAGAGAGTTCAGCACCACCAAACCAGCTTTACAACAAATGCTAAAGGAACTTCTCTAGGCAAGAAACACAAGAGAAGGAAAACACCTACAATAACAAACCCAAATCATTTAAGAAAATGGG
>NC_045806.1:49133250-49200893 GCF_009873245.2 Balaenoptera musculus | reverse complement strand
TCACCATTGAGAATGATGCTGGCTGTGGGTTTGTCATATATGGCCTTTATTATTTTTAGGTAAGTTCTCTCTACACCTACTTTCTGGATGGTGTTTATTGTAAATGGGTGTTGAATTTTGTTGAAAGTTTTTCTGCATCTATTGAGATGATCATATTGCTTTTATTCTTCAATTTGTTAATATGGTGTATCACATTGATTGATTTCTGTATATCGAAGAATCCTTGCATTCATGGGATAAACCTCACTTGATCATGGTGTATGATCCTTTTAATGTGCTGTTGGATTCTGTTTGCTAGTATTTTTTGAGGATTTTTACATCTATGTTCATCAGTGGTATTGGCCTGTAGTTTTCTTTCTTTGTGACATCTTTGGTTTTGGTATCAGGGTGGTGGTGGCCTTGTAGAATGAGTTTGGGAGTGCTCCTCCCTCTGCTATATTTTGGAAGAGCTTGAGAAAGATAGGTGTTATCTCTTCTCTAAATGCTTGATAGAATTCACCTGTGAAGTCATCTGGTCCTGGGCTTTTGTTTGTTGGACAATTTTTAATCACAGTCTCAATGTCAGTGCCTGTGATTGCTCTGTTTATATTTTCTATTTCTTCCTGGTTCAGTCTTGGAAGGTTTCCTTTTCTAAGAATTTGTCCATTTCTTCGAGGTTGTCCATTTTATTGGTATATAGTTGCTTGCAGTACTCTCTCATGATCCTTTGTATTTTTGCAGTGTCAGTTGTTAGTTCTTTTTCATTTCTAATTCTATTGATTTGAGTCTTCTCTCCCTTTTTTTCTTGATGAGTCTGGCTAATGGTTTATCAATTTTGTTTATCTTCTCAAAGAACCAGCTTCAAGTTTTATTGATCTTTGCTATTGTGTCCTTCATATCTTTTTCATTTATTTCTGATCTGATCTTTATGATTTCTTTCCTTCTGCTAACTTTGGGGTTTTTTTGTTTTTCTTTCTGTAATTGCTTTAGGTGTAAGATTAGGTTGTTTATTTGAGATGTTTCTTGTTTCTTGACGTAGGATTGTATTGCTATAAACTTCCCCCTTAGAACTACTATTGCTGCATTCCATGGGTTTTGGGTCATCATGTTATCATTGTCATTTGTTTCTAGGTAGTTTTTGATTTCCTCTTTGTTATTTACTAGTGTATTGTTTAGCCTTCATGTGTTTGTATTTTTTACAGATGTTTTCCTGTAATTGATATGGAGTCTGATAGCGTTGTGGTCAGAAAAGACACTTGATACGATTTCAATTTTCTTAAATTTACCAACGCTTGATTTGTGACCCAAGATATGATCTATCCTGGAGAATGTTCCATGAGCACGTGAGAAGAAAGT
The DNA here is from genome assembly GCF_009873245.2 of Balaenoptera musculus. Taxonomy (NCBI): domain Eukaryota; kingdom Metazoa; phylum Chordata; class Mammalia; order Artiodactyla; family Balaenopteridae; genus Balaenoptera; species Balaenoptera musculus. The sequence goes on along the minus strand of NC_045806.1, from coordinate 49,199,558 downwards.
GTACTCTGTTGTTTTGGGATGGAATGTCCCATAAATATCAAGTCAGTCCATCTTGCTTAATGAATCATTTAAAACTTGTGTTTCCTTATTTATTTTCATTTTGGATGATCTGTCCATTGGTGAAATTGGAGTGTTAAAATTCCCTACTATTTTTGTGTTGTGGTCGATTTCCCCTTGTATGGTTGTTAGCATTTGCCTTATGTATTGAGGTGCTCCTATGGTGGGTGCATAAATATTTTCAATTGTTATATCTTCTTCTTGGATTGATCCCTTGATCATTATGTAGTGTCCTTCTTTGTCTCTTGTAATAGTCTTTATTTTGAAGTATATTTTTTCTGATATTAGATTTGCTACTCCAGCTTTCTTTTGATTTCCATTTGCCTGGAATATCTTTTTCCATCTCTTCACTTTCAGACTGTATGTGTCACTAGGTATGAAGTGGGTCTTGTAGACAGCATATATATGGGTCTTGTTCTTGTATCCATTCAGCCAGTCTATGTCTTTGTGTTGGAGCATTTAATCCATTTATATTTAAGGTAATTATCGATGTGTATGTTCCTAATACCATTTTCTTAATTGTTTTGGGTTTGATATTTTAGGTCTTTCCTTCCATTGTGCTTCTTTCCTAAAGAAGTCCCTTTAACATTTGTTGTAAAGCTGTTTTGATGGTGTTGAATTCTCTTAGCTTTTGCTTGTCTGTAAATATTTTAATTTCTCCATCGAATCTGAATGAGATCCTTGCTCGGTAGAGTAATCTTAGTTGTAGGTTTTTCCCTTTCATCACTTTAAATATGTCCTGCCACTTCCTTCTGGCTTGCAGAGTTTCTGCTGAAAGATAAGCACTTAACCTTATGGGGATTCCCTTGTATATTATTTGTTGCTTTCCCCTTGCTGCTTTTAATATTTTTCTTTTATTTAATTTTTGATAGTTTGATTAATATGTGTCTTGCCGTTTTCTCCTTGGATTTATTTTGTATTGGACTCTCTGTGCTTGCTGGAGTTGATTAACTATTTCCTTTCCCATATTAGGGAAGTTTCCAACTATAATTCCTTCAAATATTTTCTCATTCCCTTTCTTTTTCTCTTCTTCTTCTGGGACCCCTATAATTCGAATGTTGGTGTGTTTAATATTGTCCCAGAGCTCTCTGAGGCTGTCCTCAGTTCTTTTCATTCTTTTTTCTTTATTCTGCACTGCAGTAGTTATTTCCACTATTTTACCTTCCAGGTCATTTATCCGTTCTTCTGCCTCAGTTTTTCTGCTTTTGATTCCTTCTAGAGAATTTGTAATTTCATTTTTTGTGTTGTTCATCTATCTTTGTTTGACTTTAGTTCTTCTAGGTCCTTGTTAAACGTTTCTTGTATTTTCTCTCTTCTATTTCCAAGATTTGGATCGTCTTTACTATCATTACTCTGAATTCTTTTTCAGGTAGACTGCCTATTTCCACTTCATTTGTTTGGCCTGGTGGGTTTTTATCTTGCTCTTCATGTGCTGTGCGTTTCTCCGTCTTCTCTTTTTGCTTAACTTACTGTGTTTGGGGTCTCCTTTTCACAGGCTGAAGGTTCGTAGTTCCTGTTGTTTCTGTTGTCTGCCCCCAGTAGATAAGATTGGTTCAGTGGGTTGTATAGGTTTCCTGATGGAGGGGACTGGTGTCTCTGTTCTGGTGGATGAGGCTGGATCTTTTCTTTCTTTTGGGCAAGAGCACATCTGGTGGTGTGTTTTGGGGTGTCTGTGAACTTTTTATGATTTTAGGCAGCGTCTCTGCTAATGGGTGCCATTGTGTTTCTGTCTTGCTAGTTGTTTGGCATAGGGTGTCCAGCACTGTATCTTGCTCATCGTTGGGTGGAGCTGGGTCTTAGCGTTGAGATGGAGATCTCTGGGAGAGCTTTTGCTGTTTGATATTATGTGGAGCTGGGAGGTCTCTGGTGGACCAATATAATGATATCAGTTCTCCCACATCAGAAGCACAGGTCTGAAAACTGACTGGAGCACCAAGACACTTTCAGCCACACAGCTCAGAAGAACAGTGAGAAAATAAATACATTAATTAATTAATTCATTAAATAAAATAAAGTTATTAAAATAAAAAAATATTAAAAAGTAAAAAATTAAAAAGTAATAAAAAAAGAAAAAAAAAATGAAACAGAAAGAAAGGAAAAAGGGAGCAACCAAACCAAAAAACAAATCCAGGAATGATAACAGGTGCCAATATCTATAGTTTAAAAAAAAAAATGCTAAAAAAAAAGGACAGAAAGAACCCTAGGACAAATGGTAAAAGCAAAGCTCTACAGACAAAATCACACAAAGGAACGTACACATACACACTCACAAAAAGAGAAAAAGGAAAAAAAACAATATATGGTTGCTCCCAAAGTCCACCACCTCAATTTTGGGATGATTCATTGCCTATTCAGGTATTCCACAGATGCAGGGTACACCAAGTTGATTGTGGAGATATAATCTGCTGCTTCTGAAGCTGCTGGGAGAAATTTCCCTTTCTCTTCTTTGTTCGCACAGTTCCTGGAGTTCAGCTTTGGATTTGGCACTCCTTTGCATGTAGGTCGCCTGAGGGCATCTGTTCTTCACTCAGACATGACGAGGTTAATGTAGCAGCTGAATAGGTGGCTCTTTCTCGCTCACGCTGGGGGAGGGTGGGGTACGGAATGCGGGGGGAGCCTGTGGCAGCAGAGGCTGGCATGACGTTGCACCAGCTTGTGGCATGCCCTGTGTTCTCCTGCAGAAGGTGTCCCTGGCAGTGGTGGGCTGCACAGGGTCCCAGACGTGGAGGTGTGGATAGTGACCTTTGCTTGTAAACAGGCTTCTTGGTGTGTGCAACAGCAGCCTTAGTGTTTCATGGACGCCTCTGGTGTCTGCACTGATATCTGAGGCTCACAACCGTCTCTGGAGCTCCTTTAGGCGTTTCTCTGAATCACGTCTCCTCTCGCACCCCGAAACAATGTTCTCTTGCTTCTTTGGCAGTTCCAGACTTTTTCCCGGACTCCCTCCCAGCTAGCTGTGGTGCACTAGCCCCCTTCAGGCTGTGTTCATGAAGCCAACCCTGGTCCTCTCCTTGGGGTCTGAACTCTGAAGCCCGAGCCTCAGCCCGCAACCCACACTGAAGCTTCCCCCCTCCGCCACCCACAGTCTCCGACTGCAAAGGGACTTCCTAGTGTGTGGAAATCTTTCCTCCTTCACAGCTCCCTCCCACTGGTGCAGGTCCCGTCCCTATTCTTTTGTCTGTTTTTTCTTTTTTCTTTTGCCCTACCCAGGTACGTGGGGAGTTTCTTGCTTTTTGGGAAGTCTGAGGTCTTCTGCCAGCGTTCAGTAGGTGTTCTGTAGGAGTTGTTCCACATGAAGATGTATTTCTGATGTATTTGTGGGGAGGAAGGTGATCCCCACTTCTTACTCTTCACCATCTTGAAGGTCTTCTCTGTATTGTATATTTTTCAGTTCAGTTACTATATTCTCCAGCTCTGTGACTTCTATTTGGTACCTTCTTTTATTTTCTTTCTCATTCTTGAAGTTCTCCCTGTGTTCATCCATTCTTCTCTCAAGTTCGATTAACATTTTTATGACCATTACTTTAAACTCTTTATCAGATAATTACTTTCCTCTATGGCATTAAGTTTTTTTCTGAGGTTTTATCATGTTCTTTTGGGGGGACATATCCCTAGGTTTTCTCATTTTTCTTGACTCTCTGTGTTTGTTTCTATGTGTTAGATAAAAAAGCTACCTCTCCCAGTCTTGGAAGGGTGGGCTTGTATAGGATATAAAATATATCATTCAACCTTGCCCAACTATTTGTTGTCTTTCAAACCTTGGTGATTGTCCAAGTAGCCTATTTTGTTTTTAATATATCTCAGTTGCTGAGGGTGTTCCAAGACTGTCAGAGTCCCAAAGGGAGGGATTTCTGCCAGAACTTAGTTTCAGGCTTTATGGAAGCTAGACTCTCATGAAGCAACTTATAAAGTATGAAAATATATATAGTCCTCTGGGACCACAAGCACAAGTCCTGCTGACCACCAGACCAGGTGATCGGGACGTGTCATCTGTGGCTGCAGATGAGTGTATAAGCTCCTTTCTGGGAGATACCAATGAGTTATAGCTAGGCATATGTATAGTGCAGAGATAGTGTCCTCTAACTTACATTCCCCAAGAGCATACCTGTAGGCCTCTAGATTTGTGCTAATTCTGAAGCCTGCCCCTCAGGCCAAAACATCAGGACAAGCAAATAAGCCCCTGTAACAGAAAAACTGTGGGGTGTGTTTCAGTCTGTTGTCTGTGTAGTACCCTGGGGATGGTAACCTGACAAGAACTGTCTCTTCAATTGTTACAGTACTGTGGGACACAGGAACACAAGTCTCCCTGACCATCGAGCCAGGCATTAAAGGGGTGTCCCTTGGGTAGCAGTCACAAAAACCAGAGCACCAGTCATTAAAAACCAAAGCAGCAGATGTGTGTAAAACCTTTCCTCCGGGAGATACTGGCACCGTGAAGCATGGCAGAAGGAGAGTGTGAAGATTTCACCCACCCAGGGTGGAAAAATCTAGAGTCAAAGAAAGGTGTTGGAAGGCAGATTGAGGGCACAAAAATTGTGTCTGTCATCACCTCCATCCTCAGAGAGTATCCCTAAAGGTCCCTGCCCTTCCAGGTGATGATTTAATACTAGCGAATAAATATCTTCACATAAAGTCAGGGATCTTTTCAGAAGGTTGCTTCCGTTTTGGGGCCTGGGGTAAGTTAGTCTACATGCAAGCTTTTGAAGAGCTGTTTTCCAGTTCCCTACAACTCTCCGGGTCTCATGGACAGGAACCTCATTGGTTTTCAAAGTCAAATGTTTTGGGTGCTTGTCCTTCAGGTGCAGGTCTTAACATTTGGGGTGTCTATTGTGGGATACAAACCCTTCATTCTTCGGAGATCCTTAGGATTTGTGAATGCCCTCCTAATTGGGGATTGCTACACTGGGGATGGGGTTTATGGCAAGAAAACACCCAGCCTCCCCTACCCATCTCAATGTGGCCCTTTTCTCATTTGCTCATGTGAAGGAGCCACTCAGCTACTTTTCAGCTCTTTCTCAGAAGAAATTGTTCCACGTGTATCCATAGATTTGGTATGTACATGGGAGACAGTGAGTTCAAAATCTTCCTATATCAACATTTTGAACAGCTTTATGTAATCTACATATTCTTAAGATACCATCTCAGGGCTCTCCAACACATTAGTGATAGCCTTTGAAATATTCTTGGTCAGGTCTAATGAGGAGGAGGTCACTGACATAATTCCAAAACCTAGTTTCTGGTGAAATTGCAGGGCAGCTGTCTTTGTCTGTCCACAAAGCCCATGTGCAATTGGAGGGCTATTGAAGTATCTAAAAAGCAATTGGGTAAAGGGGTATTATTGATGCTCAAAGGTGAAGACAATGTGTGGTTGAGTCATCTACACATTTTACAGAAGAGCACATGCTAGCTAAGTTTATAAGTCCAAATTCAAGAGGCCATAGATGTCCTGGATTTAATAAAAATTTGTTGTTGTTTTTAATGGCATCCATTAAGGCAACAATCTCTGATAAAGGTGCTCTAACAAAGGGAACAGCATTGCTGAAGTCGCTATAGTCTGTAGTTAGGTTTGGTGACTTTTAGCACAGGCCATATAGGGGAATTGAAAGGTGAGATGGTGGGAATCAGTACTCCTTCTTTATCTAAGCCTCCTATGACAGACTGTACACTTTTAGTGCCTTGCCTTAGCTGGTACTGTGGTGTATTTATCACCAGTACTAGTAGAGGAAGGTTAACTGGTTCCCAACAGGAAGTGCTCACCAGTAGTGTAAAAGCCTTAATTTTGCTCCATGAATTTACCTCCTTATTGAGGAAGTCCATTCAAATAATAAGAAAATGAATACTCCTGGGGAGGGGCAACCAGGATAGCAGCATCATTTTAGCAAAACCTGGCTAATATTTTAAACTTGCACATTAGAGCAAAATGGAGACATAGGAATTTCTAGCTCTCTTTGCCCCCTTCCAAGAAACATCAATTTGAACAGCTATCCATGCATAACAATACCTTTAAAAGACTCGACAGGTTACAGTACCTGGGTGAGGCACAGAAATAAGAAAATAAAAGATGCATAGAAGAGAGTAAGAAATATAGATTCACTGTTCCCCTTAACCCCTCCCCCAAGCCCAGGCAATCCAGTGCAGAGAGACACCTTCTCTATGGGAGGAGAGGGAAGTGAGCACCCAGCTTCACCATGGATGACAGAGCCCATCTGCCACAACACTTGGTTAACTCCTGCAATCCTAGGTAGCTCCCTGTGGGTTCCTGTTAAACAAGGTTCCTAGCTCACCTCAGCACCCTCTGGCTTCAGCAGCTCTAAGCAGTTCCATGGCCCTACCTGGCTACTGCAGCACCACGCTCCTGGTAGGCTCTATGAATGCAGCCTCTCAGCTTAGTTTGGTACCTGCTGACTCTGGCAGTCCCAGACATCTCCTACAGTTCCAGGTGGCTCTCATGGCACCAGGCAACTCCTGTGGGACCAGTCTCTCAGCGGATTCCCACAGCCCCTGGCTCTGGACCCACCCTGATGCTTGCTGGCTCTCACAGCCCTGGGCAGTTCCCATGGCACCAGGCTCAAGGAAGGCTCTCAAGAACCCAGGTTTTTGGTTCAACCTATTTCCAATCGGCTCCCATGGCCATTAGGTACTCTTATGGCAGTAGACTCCAGGTGGAAACGCTTGAATCCAGGCTCCTAGCTGAGTCCAGCAACAAGCTGACTACCACAGACCCAATCTTTTGACCTATCTCAGTACCAGACAACCCTGGGAACCTGGTGCACTCCAGTACCAAGGTGGCCCCTGTGGACCTAGATTCCAGACTAGTTCCCATGGAACCAAGCTCCCATCATGCCCCAGCATTAAGCTAGCTTCCAAGGCCCCAGACTTGAGGCTAGATCCCAAATAACCAGGTTCTCAAACTTCCATGGCATCAGACCAGCCTCAAAGGATCCAACCTCTCAGCTGTCCCCTGAGGCCCCAGGTTACAAGTTAACTTCTGTAGCTCCAGCCTCCAGGCTCACCCTACCACCAACTCCCACAGGCCCAGCCTCCAGGCCTGCTCCTGCCAAACCAGGCTCCTGTCCCATCCCACTAACAGACTGGCCCTTTAAGCTTTAAGAACCAGATGCCAGGCCCACTCCAGTGGTCCCTGGCACCGGGTTGGCCTCTGTAGACTCAGGATCCAGGTCTGCCCATGCAGAACCAGGTTCTAGGCTCATTAATGCAGACCAGGTGCCAGGCTCACCTCCAGTGAACCAAGGCTACAGGCCCAACCCTGTGGACACAAGCAGCAGGTTGATCCTCATGTGCCCAAGCACCAGGCCTCCCCATCAAAAGACTGGCAGTATTTTTGCTTGAAGACACCATTAGATGGCCCTCTCAGGATTTCTGGACAGGCTGACTGGTGAAGGGCTTTGCCTGCCAAACCAGTGTGTAAAGACTGGAAGAGCCGTCTAGTTCCTCAAGTGTGCAGATATCTACAAAGGGCCAAACAGATCATGGATAATCAATGAAGCATGACATAACCAAAGGAAAATAGTAAAACTCCAATGACTAAGTCATAAAGAAATGGAGATCTATGAACTGTAAGAAAAAGAATTCATAATAATCGTCTTTTCAAAATTCAGTTAATTACCAGAAAACACTGGCAATTAAATAAAATTAGGAAAACAGTGCATGAACAAAATGAGTGTTCAACAAAGAAATAGTAAAACATTAAAAATAAATTAATACTAAAGTTGAAGAATAAAATGACTGAAGAATTCAATAGAGAACTTCAACAGCAGACTCAATCAAAGAGTGAAAAGAATTAGTGAAGTAGCAGATGGGTCACTGGAATTACCCAGTCTTAGGAGCAAAAAGAAAAAAAAAAGAATGAAAAGAGTAAAGAAAATTTATGTGAATTATGGGATACCATAAAAAGGAACAATCTGCTCATTATTGGAGTCCCAGAAGGAGAAGAGAGGGGGAAAGGGACAGAAAGCTTATTTTTTTAAAAAATGGCTAAGACCTTCCTAAATCTAGGGAAAGATGTGGACATCCAAGTTCATGCAGCTAATAGGTCCTCTCAAAATTTCAACCCAAAACAATATTTTCCAGGACAAACTATACTAAAACTGCATAACATAAAAAGAATTGTAAAAGCAGCAAGAAAAAAATTTTTACATATAGATAACCCCATAGACTATGAGTATACTTCTCAGCAGAAATCTTGTAAGCCAGGAGTGTGGTGATATATTCAAGGTGCTGAAAGAAAGAAAATAAACACTGCCAACCAAGAAACAAAAGCAAAAATAAACATGCCAGATCTAATTAAAATTAAAAACTTTTGTACAGCAAAGGAAACCATTGACAAAACAAAAAGAAAACCTACAGACTGGGAGAAAAAGTTTGCAAATGATGTGACCAACAAGTGGTTAATATCCAAAATATACAAATTGCTCCTACACCTCAATGTAAAAAACAAAAAACAAAACAAAAGAAAACAAAAATGATAAAACAATGGGCGAAAGACCTCAGTAGACATTTTTCCAATAAGTTGTACAGATGGCTAAGAGGCACTTGAACAGATGCTCAGTATCACTAATGATTAGATAAATGCAAATCAAAATAACAAATGAGATATCATCTCACACCTTTCAGAATGGCTATCATCAAAATGTCTACAAATAGCAAATTTTGTAGAGGACGTGCAGAAAAATAGCATACTTGCACACTGTTGGTGGTAATGAAAATTGATGCAGACACTATGGAAAACAGTATGGAGGTTCCTCAAAAAACTAAAAATAGAACTACCATATGATCCAACAATTCCACTCCTGTGTACATACTTTGAAAAAATGAAAACACTACTTTGAAAAGTTACATGACCCCCAGTGTTCATAACAGCACTATTTAAAATAGCCAAGACTGGAAACAACCCAAGTGCCTATCAACAGATGTTTGGATTAAGAAATGTGGTATATATATATATATACACACACACACACACACACACACACACACACACACACACACACATACACACAATGGAATATTATTCAACCATAAAAATAGAATGAAATTCTGTGATTTGCAGCAACCTGGATGGAACTAGAGATTATGCTTACTGAAATAAGTCAAAGTGAAGTAAAAACTGTATGTATCACTTACATGTGGAATCTAAAAAATAACACAAGTGAATGTATATGCAAAACAGAAACAGACTCACAGACAAAGAAAACAAAACTTGTGGTCATCCAAGGGGTGAGTGGAGGTGGGAGGGACAAATCAGGAGCATGGGATTACAGATATAAACTAAAATGTATAATATAAAATTGATAAGCAAGAAGGATACACTGTATAGCACAAGGAATTATAGCCATTATCTTCTAATTACCAATAATGGAGTATAATCTGCAAAATACTGAATTACTATGCTGTATACCTGAAACTAATATAATATTTAAATCAGCTTTACTTCAATTAAAAATAAACGTTAAAACATATTTAGAAGACTGACCATATGAAGGCTTCCTGAACATGTGATGGGAGTACATTTGGTTACAGATATTTGGAAACAGTTGGGCAGTTTCTTTTAATGTTAAACATATACTTACCATATTGCTACTCTTAAGATTTTAACTAAGAGACATGAAAGCATAGTTTCACACAAAGACTTGTACATCAATATTAATAGCAGTTTTATGTGTGATAGTCAAGAACTGAAAACATCCCAAATAACCATACAAAGAAACATTACACAACAAGAAAAAAAATGTTCATTGCTTTAAATAACAGCATGAAAAAAACTCAAAATAATTATGCTGAGTTAAAAAAGACAAAAAGAGTATATGGTGTATGATTCTATTTATATAAAGTTCAATAAAATTCAAACTACTTTATAGTGAGAGAAAGCAGATCAGTGTTTGCCTAGGTGTAGGGATGGGGAGGTGTAGAGAGGAAAGCAGTAAAAAGGGGTATAAAGAAACTTTTGGAGGTGATAGATACGGTCACTCTTATGATTGTGGTAAGGGATTCATGAAAATTTACATAAGGATTGTCTTTATTTTATTTATTTATATATGTATTTATTTGTTTAACTTTTAAAATTGAAGTATAGTTGATTTACAAAGTTGTGTTAGTTTCAGGTGTATAGAAAAGTGATTCAGTTATATATATATATATATATATATATATATATATATATATGTATATATGTATATATATTACTTTTCAGATTCTTTTCCCTTATAGGTTATTACAAAATATTGAGTATAGTTCCCTGTGCTACACAGTAGGTTCTTGTTGGTTATTTCATATAGAGTAGTGTGCATATGTTAATGTCAAACCCCTAATTTGTCCCTCCCCTCTTTCCTCTTTGGTAACCATAAGTTTGTTTTCTATGTCTGTGGGTCTATTTCTGTTTTGTACATAAGTACATTTGTATCATTTTTTTTGTAGATTCCACATATAAGTGATATCAAATGATATTTGTCTTTGTCTGGCTTACTTCACTCAGTATGATTATCTCTGGGTTCATCCATGTTGCTGCAAATGGCATTATTTCATTCTTTTATATGGCTGAGTAATATTCCATCATATATATGTACCACATCTTCTTTATCCATTCATCTGTTGATGGACATTTAGGTTGCTTCCATGTCTTGGCTATGGTAAATAGTGCTGCAATGAACATTGGGGGACATGATACTTTTCGAATGATAGTTTTCTCTGGATATATGCTCAGGAGTGGGATTGCAGGATCATATGGTAGCTCTATTTTTAGAATTTTTAAGGAACTTACATACTGTTCTCCATAGTGGCTGTACCAATTTACATTCCCACCAACAGTGTAGGAAGGTTCCTTTTTCTGAACACCCTCTACAGCATTTATTATTTGTAGAATTTTTCATGATGGCCATTCTAACCAGTGTGAGGTGATACCTCATTGTAGTTTTGATTTGCATTTGTCTAATAATTAGTGATATTGAGCACATTTTTATATGTCTCTTGGCCATCTGTATGTATTCTTTGGAGGAATGCCTATTTAGGTCTTCTGCCCATTTTTTTTTTGATTAGTTTTTTTTTTTTTTTTTTTTTTTTTTTTGCTATTGATCTGCATGAGCTGTTTTTATATTTTGGAGATTAATCCCTTGCCAGTCGCATCATTTGCAAATATGTTCTCTCATTCTGTAGATTTTCTTTTCATTTTGTTTATGGTTTCCTTTGCTGTGCAAAAAACTTTTAAGTTTAATTAGGTCCCATTTGTTTATTTTTGTTTTTATTTCCATTACTCAAGGAGATGGATCCAAAAAGATATCACTGTGATTTATGTCAAAGAGTGTTCTGACTATGTTTTCCTCCAGGAGTTTTATAGTATCTGGTCTTACGTTTAGGTCATTAATCCATTTTGAGTTTATTTTTGTGTATGGTGTTAGAAGATGTTCTAATTTCATTCTTTTACTTGTAGTAGTCCAGTTTTCCCAGTACCACTTATTGAAGAGACTGTCTTTTCTCCACTGTATATCCTTGCCTCCTTTGTCATAGATTAATTGATCACAGGTGTGTGGGTGTGTTTCTGGGCTTTCTATCCTGTTCCATTCATCTATATTTCTTGGTTGTAGGTTTTTTCTTTTTATCACTTTAAATATATTGTGCCACCCCCTTCTGGCCTGCAGAGTTACTGCTGAAAAATCAGCTGATAACCTTATGGGGATTCCATTGTATATTATTCGTTGCTTTTCCCTTGCTGCTTTTAATATTTTCTCTTTGTCTTTAATTTTTGTCAATTTGATTACTATATGTCTCAGTGTTTTACTCCTTGGGTTAATCCTGCCTGGGACTCTCTGTGCTTCCTGGACTTGGGTGACTATTTCCTTTCCCATGTTATGGAAGTTTTCATCTATTATCATTTCAAATACGTTTTCTCAGGACCTTTCTCTATCTCTTCTCTTCCTGGGACCCCTATAATGCGAATGTCGGAGCATTTGACATTGTTCCAGAGGTCTCTTAAACTGTTCTCATTTCTCATCATCCTTTTTTCATTTATTCTGTTTTGCGGCAGTGATTCCCACCACTCTGTCTTCCAGCTCACTTATCTGTTCTTCTGCCTCGTTTATGCTGCTATTGATTCCTTCTGGTGTATTTTTCATTTCAGTTATTGTATTCATCAATTTTGTTTGCTTATTCTTTATATTTTGTAACTCTTTGTTGAAAACTTCTTGTAACTTCTCTCTCTGCGCATCCATTCTTTTCCCAAGTTCTTGGATCATCATTATGATCATTACTCTGGACTGTTTCTCCAGTAGATTGCCTATCTCCATGTCACTTGGCTGTTCTTCTGGGGTTTTATCTTGCTCCTCCATCTTGAACATCTTCATCTGCTGTCTCATTTTGTCTAAACTTCTATTTGTATTTTTATGTATGTGGAAGATTAGTTATGTTTCTTGACATTGGTGAAGTGGCCCTATATAGGGGATGTCCTATGTGTCCCAGCAGTACACTACCCCCTCATCACCCAAGGGCCAGAGACCAGATGGCCTGAGGTTAGGTTCTGACCTGCATTTGTGTCCTTGGTTCTGCAGGCTGCTGGATCACAGTTTTCATGCTTCTGGTGTCTGCCCCCTGGTGGCTGAGGTGTGTCTGGAGGCTTGTGCAGGTTTCTTGGTGGAAGGGTCCAGTGCCTGCACACAGGTGGGTGGAGTTGGTTCCTGGCCCTCTGGTGGGCAGGGCTTTGTCAAGGGTTGTGTCTAAAGGTGGCTGTAGGCTCAGGAAGTCCTTAGGCAGCCTGTCTTCTGATGGGTGGGGTTGTGCTCCTGTCCTGTCAGTTGTTTTGCCTGAGGAGTCCCAGCAGTGGCACTTACAGGCTATTGGGTGGGGCCAGGTCTAGGTGCTAATTACCCAAGCAAGATGTCTGCCTCCAGCAAGAGTTCAAGTAGATGAACACTCCCCAATACTTCCACCACCAGCTTTTATGACCCTATAGAGAACCATAGCCACCCACTGCCTCCCCAGGAGCCCCACCAAGACCAGTAGGTAGGTCTGGCCCAGGAACCTACGAAGTCACTGCATTTGCCCTGAGTCCCAGTGCACATGAGACCTTGTGTGTGCCCTCCAAGAGTGGAGTCTCTGTTTCTCCCATTCCTATGGAGGTCCTGCAATGAAGCAATACTGGCCTTCAAAGTCAAATGCTCTGGGAGCTCCTCTTCTTGATGCCAGACCCCCAGGTTGGGGAGACTGGGAGAATTTCTGTGATATAATCATTTTCCTATTTGTGGGTCATCTACCCGGGGGGTATGGTATTTGATTATATTGTGAGTGCACCCCTCCTACCATCTCATTGGGTATCTTCTTTATGTCTTTGGTTGTAGAAGATAATTTTTGGTAGGTTCCAGTCTTTTTATTGATGGTTGGTCAGCAGTTAGTTGTGATTTTGGTGTTCTTATGAGAGGAGGTGAGCTCAAGGTCCTTTTACTCTGTCATATTTCCTCAAATCCCTTAGGGATTATTTTTAAATTTAAGGAATGTAAAAACATGTTTGGAGTCAAAGAACCTTCAAATAATTTAAGGCCTGCAAAGTGCTTGTCAACTTATTAGCCAATTAGCTTTCCTCTAAAGTGAATAATAAATCAAAATATTCAAGACTTTTTTCTATTTTTATTAATGTGATGTTGTTTTTTTTGCATTCTCAGTCATATTTTACAAATATAAATAAATAAATACACTTTTTTTCTTCACTATTAGTAATGTGCATCTCAAGTACGGTCCTGCTTTTCAGTTTGATGGTCCAGGAGCCTGTCCGATTTTGATGTGAACCACTTGTAGCCACAATTATGGATCAGAAGTCTGATATTTTAGGAACACTCTGGACTAGGAACCTGCTGTTGGGAAAATGTAAAAGCGATGAGCAGTTATTGCAAATATCACCTGATAAGTCAACTACTCAAACACACTAACTGGGTTCTGTTACCAGAAAATTACAACCAATTCCTGTCCTCAGTTCTTTTTCCCAATATCTCTTCGTCCCTTGAGATCCCAATATAAGGTTGCATACCAGCCCAGAGTAGACTTTGGGGAACTGCTTCTTTCTTGGAAAGGTAAGTCATGTGCAAGACTTGCTGAGGCAAAATGCAGCCAGTGGTTGGGAATAATCCTCGTCCTGGGCATGGAGAGCCTGGGAGATGCTGAGGAGGAAGAAAACTTTTATTTTAGCATTTATTAGCAATAAAGTATTTCTTATTTAAGGTATGTCTATTTTTTAAGGCATAATGCTATTGCACACTTAATAGACTACAGTATAGCGTAAACATAACTTTTATAAACACTGGGAAACCAACAAATTCGTGTGACTCACTTTATTAATATTTGCTTTATTGTGGTAGTCTGGAACAGAACCTGCAATACTTCCAAGGTACACCTGTATATGGTAAGATAGGTTTGCTCCCTGTTGTGTAAAAGATGGTGGCAGCTCTAGCCTCAGTAAAATTGTCATACATTACTCTGGAGATTCACTATATGAGTCCACTGGGCTTTGAAGCAAGCACGTTACGTCTGCATGTGCGGGATAAATGATGCGAAAACCAGTGACCCTCCTGCTGAGCAGGCTGCAAGGAAAAGTTTTCTTTTGCCCAAAGTAGCAATCTGGCTTGTGAACCTCTTTTCACTCTAGGCCCTGCCCTCTGTGCTGAGCCTGAGTCCAAAGTTTACCTCACAGAAAACTCAAAGCCAAAACCCAGACTCATGTGAGACTGTCTAACTGTGGTGTGGGGCCTGGGGAAAAAATTCCTAAAAGAGGGATGAGGGAGGTGAGGACAACAGTGAAATGAACAGAAGTTGAAAATAAATGTGGATAGATGGCGATTTCTTTTTTTTTTCCTATCATCACCATATCACGAGTGAAATATAGCATGTATCGTTCTGAGAAGCTAAACCATCGTCAGGATATGAAGAGGGTTAAACTTCCAACAGATAAGGAAGACAGAGGGTCAGGTCCTCAATGTTCCCTGCTGAGCAGATGACTAGGACAGTCCCTCTCAGCCATGTCCTCAGTTGGCAGACAGTGAAAATTTTTCCAGAGGAGCACTCAGGCCATCAGTCCCTGGTTCATTTTCTGGTCCCAGAGAGATCCTCTCTAGGGAGAGGATTGCCCCCATGAGTACTTTTTTTTTTAAAGTATTTATTTATTTATTTATTTTTATTTATGGCTGTGTTGGGTCTTCGTTTCTGTGCGAGGGCTTCCTCTAGTTGCGGCAAGCGGGGGCCACTCTTCATCGCGGTGCGCGGGCCTCTCACTATCGCGGCCTCTCTTGTTGCAGAGCACAGGCTCCAGACGCGCAGGCTCAGTAATTGTGGCTCATGGGCCCAGTTGCTCCGCGGCATGTGGGATCTTCCCAGACCAGGGCTCGAACCCGTGTCCCCTGCATTGGAAGACGGATTCTCAACCACTGCGCCACCAGGGAAGACACCCATGAGTACTTTTCTTGAGATCAAATTCCTCTGAGACAGTCAGAATGCGCCAAGCTTGCAGATGGCAGAGAATTGGGACCTGGGCGAAGTCTTGGAGTGGCCATGCAATCCCTGAGTGTGGTTTGCGGTGTTTGTAGTAAGAAGAAAGGGAGAGTGAATGAAAACTCCATACAATTCTTGAGGGGAAACTGGAGCTTAATGTAAGGAAGCCTGGGAATCCTCAGAAACTGTATTGTATTCTGAGAGCAGATGCAGGGCATGGGGAAGGTTTCTGTGATTAAGTAGTTTTCAAGTTCGCCCAAAGCACAGCTGGCCCCCAGGAGTAAACACAGAGTTTAACCTGGCACCAACCTCTCTTCTCTCAGTTGAACCAGGGAGAAACAACTACGTGAATTTTCAGGAACTACTAAAACTCAGTTCTCGCTCTGCATCCTCTGCCAGAGCACGGCAGGTTGAAGCGAGCGACAAAGCGAATAAGAATGTATCTTTGTGCGGTTGACACAACAGGGGGACTTTTTTGCTGGGGTTCAGAAGTGGGGTCATTCTGGTTGTCAGTGGGAAGATGTGAGCCTTGATGGGTCCCTCCCAGCCTATGCCTCGTGGGGGAGCTCCCAAGTTCACCTTCCTCCTGCAGGGAGAGACACAGCAGCTGCAGCTACACAGCCTACCTTCAGAAACCTCAGGCTAGAGGTGTGTATCTCCACAAAACCTGGTTCTCAGTGATTTCTACCAAGTGAGAGTGCCTGTTTGGATGCCTGGTGCTGACAACTTCCCAAGTGGCAGGCCTAGAGAGCTGCTCCTCTTGTTAGTGAGCAGGTTTCAGATTTCACATTTGTGTCTCATCATTGTCAGGGTGGCCGTTAAGAGAGCCCGGGCAGCAGGTCTAACCAGCATTTAAAGGATAAACTTGCTGTTCATATTCAGGTCCTCTTGTTCAAGGTCTCAGGGTGCCTGGGATAGGAAGCCAGCCCAGTCCTGTGTGAGAACAGAAGGCTGTGGGTTAATTTGTCTTGTGTGGCTTCTGAACAGAAGTGAATATGCTTTATACATTGGAAGTACTAGGAAGAGAGTACAAGATTCCAAGGATGAGCAACTATTATTAGAAAAAATAATTATTATTAAAAAAATATTTTTTCTTCTGGATTTAGTGGTATCTTATTCTATCTATTGAATATGGACACACTGAAAGAAAAAAGTTTTTTAAAATATTAAATTGTCTCTCCTTCCCAGTATAAGATGCCAATTCAACCACTAAAGAATAGATCATCTGTCACTTAAGAATGGCAAAATGATGTGCCATTTTCCCCCATCAATATTTGTCCATTTTGGAGCCTAAAGGCAATCGAGAAAAGTGCAATTAAAGCACTCAAATTGCCAACACTGGTAAACACGTACACTTAGTAAGACTAACACAGGAATCTTTTGCCCTGCTCCTCCATGGACAGGGCTCTGATGAGCATGGCTTTAAATGGAATCCAAGTATCTTCATCTTGGTAGGTGGAGCTACCAAGAGAGTAGAGCAACATCTCAGGTATAAACTAGTCTATTCCTGAGGAGAACATGTGATATTCATACTCATGGTGGAAGATTCCTGAGGAGAACATGTGATATTCACACTCATGGTGGAAGAGGCAATCTCACCACACACCAAGGCTCTCCTTGCAGGTAGAGCAGAGAAGCCCTGAGTAGGACTAGAATGCAGAGTTCACAGGCTCTCTGCCTATGACACCCTTTTGTGCCAGAGCCTGGGTTTTGCAGCAAAACTCATTTCAGGCCAGGGAACCATGGGTCCAACAAGAATTGTAAGCAGTCTATTAAAACTCTGGAAGTGGCCAGTCCTGCTGCTTTAATCATTAATTCACCAGAGAAACAATATGATGATAGATAGGGTACCTACTATTCATGCAAGGTAACAATAGAAGGGACCCCCCTAAACTGATAAAAGATATGAAGCCAGTTGTTAATGTTCTCCCTGTTCTAAATTCACCCTTTAATATATTCTCTCTGATAATGGATGAATTACTTTAAGCATCTCTCCTTCAAAGTGATCACAATGTTACTGAAGGAGAAAGTGGCTCTCCTGTGACTTCTGGCTGTCAGAAGTGTGGGTGTAAGGATATCCTAGGTGCTAGGCCCCAAGCACGTGCCCAGAACAACTGTCCTATCGAGTGTGCCATCCCAGTGTGGCCTGGTCATTGGCTTTCTGTGGCCCTCTTCATAGGGACATCCTGTGCTCCAAGCCAGCCACCTACCCGCTGATTTCCTCTACTTGATTGCTCTCCTGACCCACCCCACCTCACCACTAACGTTACCTCCTGTACTTCTCCCAAGGCTGCAGCCCTTACAACACCAAGGCCCTCAGGATCCTATGTATAGGACATTGTTAGCTCCAGGCCTCCAACTCCACCAGGACACTTGCTCCTACTACACGTCTACATGCTGGCCGTCAGCAGTGGCTTGTCCACACTGATGTGCTCCAGAGGGTACCTTCCTGGTTAGCTTGCAACTGTAGACCAGCTCTGGTTCTGCAGACCTGCTCTGGCGCTGGCAAACCAGCAAACTTCTCTGCCATCCAGTAGGTTCTCCTACACCTTCTCCAATGAGGTGTGACCTCCAGTTCTGGGGAGGGACCCACATTCCAAGTTTGTCTTTCCTTGGGTATGCTCCCTCAGGCCCAGGATACCATATAGAGTTTTCCTATATCTTATATATTCTACATTTGTCACAGTTTAATAATTCTTTATGTTAAACATTATGCTTCACTTTATGTTAAAATTCCCCTGTCCACTGTGTACTTTCCATCTCCTGATTGGATCCAGATTGCTACAGAACACAACACCTACAGCAAATATCATTCCTGGAATTACTGAAAGCCTTCTTTTGAGAGCTGCATCAAGTAAGAATGTCCACTATCACCCGGAAAGAGTAGTAAGGGGAAAAAGAAGGAACAAAATGCTCGGAAAGGAAGAAGTAAGACTGACATTGTTTGCAGATGACATGATTGTGTACACTGTATTCTACAGGTATTTACAAATTGGTAGAATCAATAAAAGAGTTTAGATAGCTGTTTGTAGGATAAAATATCAACATACAGAAGCCAATTGTATTCTATTTACCAGCAACAAATTTACAAAATGAATGTTTCAAAGGCAGTATTTGCGAAATATGAAGTACCTAGGATAAAATGTCCTCTTATAGGAAAAATATGAAATATTATTGGGACACATTAAGGAAGTTCTTATTAAAAGGAGAGATAGACCATATCTATTCAATAACAGTCTATATTATTGACAAGAAGTCAAATCTAAAAGTTCAACGCAATCCTAATTAGACCCTCAAACAAGATTTTGGTTGAACCTTTTCTGATGAATTGATAATTTAAGTGGAGTTGAGACAGGCCAAAAATAACCTAGACATTCTTGAAGAACAAGGCAGAATTGAGTGGCCTTATCCAAAGATCAGAATTGTTTATAGATCTGTAGTAATTAATATTGATATGTGGTATTTTAAATGGACAGATAAATAGAACCATGGTACTTAATAGAGAGTACACAAACTAGCCCATACATAGGTAGATGCTTGATTTATGACACATGTGGCACTGCAAATCAATAGTAAAAGGGCAGACTTTTCAATAAGTGGTTCACTGAGACAATCAGATATCCACATGAAGAAAAAGAATGAAACCCTACTCAACACTATACACACACATCACTTGTAGGTGAATTATGACCTAATAATTTTGCCTTTGTGAAAGGCAAAACCACAAATATTTCAGAAGGAAATATAGAGAATATTTTCATGGCCCCAGGGCAGGGACAGATTTCTCGAAACAGAAAGGCACTAACCACAAGGAAAAGAATGATAAATTTGACTATGTTATAATTAAGTATGTTATATAATTAAGTATGTTATAATTAAGATTTGTTCACAAAGCACAGCATAAAGCAAGAGAAAATACAAACAACAAAGCAAAGGACTATTTTGGCCACACATATAACCACCAATGGACTGGTATTTAAAACACATAAAAAACTCATTGGATCAGTAAGGACAAGATGGAAAATAGAATAGAAAAATGGTGAAAGAGTTGAACATGAACAGGCTTTTCACAGAAGAGAAAATCCAAGAGGTTCATAAACATGAGAACGTGTCCAAACTTAATAGTAGTGGTGAAAAACAGTAAATTAAATTCTGGCAATACTTGGTGTAGATGAAGATGTGCAGGAGCAGGAACTCTCTGTGTTACTGGTGGGATTGTAAATTGGTACAACCACTATAGAAAACAATTTGGCATCGTGTAGAAAAGCTGAAGATACGCATACTCTGTGGGCCAGTGATTCTGTTCTTGCATATATACCCAAGAGACTTTTAAACATGAGTCCCATGAAAAATGCCCAAGGATGTTCATTGCACCATTGTTCATAATAAAAAGCTAAAAACAACCCTGGATGAACCCAGTGTTCATCCAGTGTAGAATGATATAATCATATCATAATCACTTTGCTAAAATCATGCACTGGAATGCTAGTCAACAATGGAGACAAAAGATCTATGGCTACTAGGAACAACATGGATGAGTCTCTCAAATAAATATGATACACAGTGAAAGAAGCAGGCCATAAAAGGGAGCATGCAGCATGATTCTGTTGATATAACTTCATATAAACTGTATTGTTTAGGGATGCATACAAAAGTTGTAAAGTCATATTAAAAAAAAAGCACTGAAATGATTATCACAAAGTCAAGATAACGACTCTATCCATAGGGGAGGGTATGGTTTGGGATTGGGAGGAATACGGTGGATGTATTCTGGAAGGCTGGCAATGGTCTATTTCTTGGCATTGGTGCTGGTTACACGGGTGTTTGCTTTTATAAATTATCTAAACCTGGCAGATATGTTTTATGCATTCCTCTATACCTCAGATTTGAAAAAAATGTTTCCTCCAAAAAATGTAATAGAAAGAAAAATATGTGATGTAGAAATTTTGATGATGTTTGAATTGTTATGGATGAAAAACTTGATCTTTTAATCAAGAGATCAGCAAGTGTCCATTATCATTAAAAGAGGGGAATGAAGGGATTACGTAAACTAAAGGTATCCCATAATCTAGTCATCACTCTAAACCTTTCTCTTGCCAGATTAATTCACCCTGTATTTATATCAATTCCCAACTCACTGATGACAGACAAATTGGAGGATCACCATCAACATTAATAAGATCATTAGGCATCACAGGCCAAATCCATTACAGTGAGACTAGGCCACCACACTTAAATGAAAGCAGGCACATTGGGGCTATTGGGCATGCAAAAGGCATCTGTGCCTTGTTCTCAGGAGAGTCCACTGCAGTAACTTAGGGTTTAACCTTATCACATTTAACTAGTACTCTTGTCCAGAGACCTCCATGTGCTGGAGAATCTAGAGTAAGCTGAGGAATGTCCTCATCATGCTGTGAGATTGGACATAAAATTTACCATGGTGCAACCAATGGTGGAAGAGCAAAGAGTTGGTTTAGGTTGTGCACCTTATAGGGAGAACCCAGGAGTAGGTTGGGTTCTTCAGATTTCAGTATAAATTGTTTCATCCTCCAGGCTTTGCATTTCTAGGCTGAACAGTGTTAATCTGCTTTGGCCCCACCTCTTACTCATTCTAGTCTCTGCACCAGCAGGACAAAAATTTAACAATGCGACAAATTTTCCTGAAGACATTGCTCAAGACAGTTCTGGATATGGAAGCTGTCCAGGAAATTTTTTTAAAAGACAACCTTTTCAGTAGGAATTGCTAGCACTATGGTTGTTTAATCTTGACACATAGCGTATTCTCTCAGGAATTTTCTGTCATCCATTAATCCAGCCAGCCACCCAGTAAACAATGTTTAATACAGGATAAGTGCTAACCACCATGTTTAGCACTGGGAGGGGCTGGGGGTGTGCTTATTTTGGTACATAAATCGGTAGTGAGGTACCGATTTATGTTGCATTTAGCAGATAGATACCTAAGGTATTCATTCCAGCACCATTTCCCCTGTATCTGGGAAGACCTCCTTGATTTCCTACTAATATTAACTGTGGAACTTATTATGTATACGAGGCTCTGCCCCTGGGCTTTCTATTCTGTTCTAGAGACCCAGTACCAGAATATTTAAATCACGGTGGCGTTAAACACGTTTTAATATCTGATAGGGCCAGTTTCTGCGCATTGCACATTTTTTTTTTTCCTTTCAGGAACGTGTTCGGGCCCGCGGCAGGGGGCGGGGTCGCGCCTCCTCCGCGACTCTGGTTCCAGCGGAGCCTCATGAACGCGGAGATGGAAATCCCGAGGCTGCTCCCGGCTCGCGGGTCGCGACAGGGCGGCGGCGCTGGCAGCCCCGGGGGCGGCGGCCGGATCCACGGAGGTCCTGACCCGCGGGCCGGCCAGGCCCCCGCGCGCCGCCTCCTGCTGCTCCGGGGCCCCCAAGATGGCGGGCCCGGGCGGCAGCGTGAGGAGGACCGCGCGGCCTCCCCGGGCCCGGGCCCTAGCCCGTTGGTGCCGAGGCCCGATCACGCTCGTGGCGGCGGCGGCGGCGGCGGCAGCGGCGGCGATGGCGATGACTTCTTCCTGGTGCTGCTGGACCCGGTGGGTGGAGACGTAGATTCCACGGGCGCCGGCCAGGCTGCAGGGCCCCTATGGAGGGAGGAGGCCGGGCTGGGCCCACGGTTCCAGGGGCACGAAAGCGGCGCGAACCCCGAGGGCCGCCCTTCGCTGGGCCCCAGCTGCCTGTCCGCTATCCGCGCCCCAGTCCCGGCCCTGGCCCCGATCCCCGCCCCAGGCATGGGCCCCGCCGCGGCCTTCGCGGGCACCGTCACCATTCACAACCAAAACCTGCTGTTGCGCTTCGAGAACGGCGTCCTCACCCTGGCCACGCCCCCGCCGCCAGCCTGGGCGCCTGGGGTCGCCCCTGCCCCGCAGCCCGGGGGTCCGATCGCCCCGCAAGCGGGGATCCTACACGCCGCGCAGCCTGGCGACTGTCCTGAGCTGCCGCCCGACCTCCTGCTGGCCGAGCGGGCCGAACCCGCGCCCGCCCCAGCGCCCGAGGAGGAGGGGGAGGGCCCGGTTGCTGCTGAGAGCCCCCGCGGGCCGCTAGGCCCGGGCCAGGGCATGGTGCTGTACCTGTGTCCTGAGGGGCAGTGCGGACAAACCTTTGCCAAGAAGCACCAGCTGAAGGTGCACCTGCTAACGCACAGCAGCAGCCAGGGCCAGCGGCCCTTCAAGTGCCCCCTGGGCGGTTGTGGCTGGACCTTCACCACCTCGTACAAGCTCAAGAGGCACCTGCAGTCACACGACAAACTGAGGCCCTTTGGCTGCCCGGCAGAGGGCTGTGGCAAGAGCTTCACCACGGTGTATAACCTCAAAGCGCACATGAAGGGCCATGAGCAGGAGAACTCATTCAAATGCGAGGTGTGTGAGGAGACCTTCCCCACGCAGGCCAAACTCAGCGCCCACCAGCGCAGCCACTTCGAGCCTGAGAGACCCTACCAGTGCGCGTTTTCGGGCTGCAAGAAGACGTTTATCACAGTGAGTGCCCTGTTTTCCCATAACCGCGCCCACTTCAGGGAACAGGAACTCTTTTCCTGCTCCTTTCCTGGCTGCAGCAAACAGTACGACAAGGCTTGTAGGTTGAAAATTCACCTTCGGAGCCACACTGGTGAGAGACCATTCCTTTGTGACTTCGAGGGCTGTGGCTGGAACTTCACCAGCATGTCCAAACTCCTAAGACACAAAAGGAAGCACGACGATGACCGGAGGTTCATGTGTCCTGTAGAAGGCTGTGGGAAATCTTTCACGAGGGCCGAACATCTGAAAGGCCACAGCATAACCCACCTGGGCACAAAGCCTTTTGTGTGCCCCGTGGAAGGCTGCTGTGCCAGGTTCTCTGCTCGCAGTAGTCTCTACATTCACTCCAAGAAACACTTGCAGGATGTGGACACTTGGAAAATCCGATGCCCAGTCTCCACTTGTAATAAACTCTTCACATCCAAGCACAGCATGAAGACCCACATGGCCAAAAGGCACAACCTGCACCAGGATCTCTTAGCTCAGCTAGGAGCTGCAAATTTTCTTACGCCGAGCAGTGAACTTACCAGCCAGGGGCAGAATGACCTCGGTGATGCAGAGCTTGTGTCTCTCTTCTCTGATGTGCCTGGTAATAGTTCTGCTGCAGTATTGGACACCGCATTGGTGAACTCTGGGATCTTGACTATTGATGTGGCTTCTGTGAACTCAACTCTGGCAGGGAACCGCCCTGCTAATAATAATAATAATTCCTTAGGGCAGGCGGTGGACCCTCAGGCCTTGATGGCCAGCAGTGACCTTCCTCAAAGTCTGGATACCTCACTCTTCTTTGGAACGACAGCCGCTGGTTTTCAGCAGAGTCCCTTAGATACGGATGATGTCTCAAGTCTAAGTGCAGGGCCGTTGGAATCTCTGAGCTCTTTGGCTATGAAAACCTCGAGTCAAGAGCCCCAAGCTTTGACCCCCAGCAGTAAGCTAACAGTTGACACAGATGCTCTGACTCCTTCAAGCACCCTTTGTGAAAACAGTGTCTCAGAACTACTGCCGCCAACCAAAACGGAATGGAACGTACGCCCTGACTCTGACTTCTTTGGACAGGAGGAAGAAACCCAGTTTGCATTCTCCAGTCCAGCAGGAAACCATGGGTCTCAGAAAGAAACAGATCTTATCACAGTGACTGGCAGCTCATTTTTGGTATGAACTAAACTCTATTCATTCCTTGCCACATGGCTTATTTTATTGATGACACTCAATTTTAAGAGTATTCTGGACTAAATGTTTAAATGCAGTCATTTCTTATAGGTTTGAAAAAGAACAGAGCCCTGGGCTACAAGTTTGGAGATTTAAATTCTGATCTTGAGTCTCGAACTGACAGGTTGTGTGACCCTGAGCAAGTCACTTATCCTATCTGAGCCTTAATTTCCTTATTTATAAAATGAGGTGGTTTGAATAGATTGTTTCTAAGGTCTTTTCACCTCTATGATTCCTTGATAATATGCTTCTTTCCTTGAAAAAAATTAGGACATTTTTCAGTGATGTTGCATGTGCTTTTTTTCAAACATGCATAAAATACACATAATAGTAGAATGAACATTCATGTATATGACACCCAACTTCAGCTATTATCAATTCATGAACATTTTTGTTTATATAATCTCCATTCTCACCCTCTCCCAGTATTATTTTAAAATAAATACCAGATATCACATCATTTCAACCATAAATATGCAGTATATATTTCTATAAACATGGGCTCTTTTGGAAAAATCTTCAGTTCCATTATCATATTTAAAGTTAACAGTAGTTCTTTGATACTGTCAGGGTTCCAACTTATAATTGTCTCATAAATGCTATTTGTTTTAATATTTTTAACAATTAGAATCCCAGTAAGCCTCTTAACTGTCTTTTTAATCTGTATGTTACCCTGTTGTCTCTTTTCTTGCAATTTTATTCATTGAAGAAAGGAAGTTGTTTCACATGTAGCATTTGCCACAGTCTTAAGTTTTGATAATTATATCCCTGTGCTATTAAGTTCCCCTACCCTCTGTTTCCTTAATTTGGTAGTTGGATCTAGAGACTTGATCAGAATGGAAATATGATTTGGTGGGTAGGAATGTTTTATATGTCGTGTTGTGTTCTTTTAGCAGGTGGCACATAATGTCTGGTTTTCTCTCTTGTGATATTTGCAGCTGCTGGTGATTGGTGCATTAATTCATGATTACCTGTGCTTCTGATATCATGAATTGTTCTTGTAGAGTTACTATTAGTGGAGGAAGAAATGCTGTTGAAAGCATGTATTAAAAGTTTGTTAGAAATATTGTTCAATGCCAAAGTAGTTTCTTAAAGGTAGAACTAACAAGAAAAAAATAAGTAGCAAAAAATGTTTTGACTCTGCTCCGCATTTATCTTCCTCACCTCTTTTGATGATGGGAGGCTTTGCTGTTGTAGAAGTTGTCAGCCAGGACTTTGACATGAAACAGGCCCACGGTCAAACTCATGTTGGATAAGTGGCCTTGAATAAATTAATTTCACTAAGCCTCTGTTTCTTAGCCGTCAAAGGATCATAGCAATGCACACACATAGCTAACACACCTGAGACTTTTAATCTTTTCCAGTTTTTAATATGTAAAGAAAAATACTATGTGCTTTGACATATTTTGATGAATTTATATAATCCTTTTACCATCTCAATCCTTCCTACTGTAAAGAAGAAATTGGGATAATTTAATCCTGTTCATGTCCAGACAAGGTTTGTGAGAGTTAGGGTGTAGCAAGATAGGGAATCTCTTTATTCCCTCCACTGAATTATTTCCCCCCAGGAATTTCTGTGGCTACTGCCAGGAGTGGAAACATTGCTCACAGGTATATCTGCATCCCTGTTCATTAGACCAATTTGTCACCATCTTTGCTCTGATTCCAGAGTTAGACTTTGCTGTAACTGCAGAGTCTGCTGTTGCAAGAAACTGATAATGGAGCAGAGAAGGTTTCCTCCTCTCCGTGGTCTGGGGAGCTCATTGTTTGCATTTTCCTAGAGTTGGAAGGAAAGATTGAAGCTGAATATTGTGTGAAATGTCTGTCTTATATGAGTGTAGCATTTTGAATTTTGTGGAACATCTTCACAACTGTTGTTCAGAGCAACCCTGTGTGGTAGTTTTGGCAAAGTTTGTTCTGTGACTCATGGCATTTTAGCAAATGCACATTCTAAATGGACTTTGGCTAGTGACTGACAGTTCTATATATATATCAATAGCTTAAAACAAAGAAGATAAATTATTTTCACCTCTCACTTCCCACCCATCCAACTTTCATGATTTATCCCTGTGTCATAACTAGCTGCTGTTTTCCACTTTAATTGGTTTCTGTTACTTTCTGTTTACTTTTTCCCCAGTCCACTCCCATGTATGTGCACTCCAGCCCTTACCATGCCTTACTTTTTATTTTTTAATGGATAGATCTCTTCCTGCTACTATTCCTCAGATCTCCTCATAGCCCATTTTTTTCCAATGATAACATTTGCTGAGTGTACACTGCAGTTGTGTGTATAGTAAGAAGTTATTTTCTGAGCTTAGAAAATACTGTGTGTATATATGACTCAGATGGTAAAAGACATTATTTTCTATATTGTTCAGATGAGAAGTAGATTTCTGTTTTATTATTTCCATTTTTTAAAAGTTTTTGCCAAGGAGTTCAACTAAAACTCATATTTGCTGTAGTGTACTAGTCCAGTAGTGTTTGCATGTGAATGCCTATGGATGACAGTTATTGTAGCTCTTTGGCAGTGCACTAAAAAATTGTCACTTTGAAATGTTTATGTACTGTGTGTATGGGGGTATACACACACATACACACACATATATTTTTAAAGTGGTTTTATTCATTTAGTGATAAACAAGAACTAGGCATACTTTTGTAAATCAGAGAAATGCTCAGAATTTCATTGTGTCTACACATTCAATGGTTTTCTCTCTTTGTTTTGGAAATATTTGTATTCATAAAGCACATTTCAAAAATATTGTCATTCATTAAGGCCTCTTAGATTGAGCACTGTTTTTCATGTCTGGCAGTTAACGTGCGTCGAGGATTGAAATGAACACCCAAGTAGCGAACATCAAATAAATTACTTAAACATGAAGAGAATTTATACTGTGACTTCTTTTTTGAATTCTTTAAACCAACTTCCGTCCAATAAAAAATCATTAACTATATTTTTTCCTACTAATTGCTTGAATTTTCAAAGGACAAATGTTACTTTTCTCATGGGTTCACAGGATTTCATTGAACAAATTTGTTCAAATAATTCCTCTTTCAACTCCATTTTCCAGAAAAATGGTGAAACTTTTTATACTTTGAAGGTACAAAGTTAAACTTCTGTTGGTGGTGGTTTAAAATTGCCATCACTCCTTTTGAATAATTGTACATGTTTTAATTTAATCCTATTTCCTTTCTGCTTTTCCTCAGTCATTGGTTTATTAAAAAATCTTGCCAATTGGAAGCATAATAACACGATGGCTTAAAAAGAAGTTTCTTTCTGGGTACTCTGTTGATCATGTTGATCATAAGTTCAAAATATATTGGCCTTGGCATTTTTACCAAGTAGTATAATTAATATAACACAATACTGAGTAGCAGGAGTTAATTATGGATAGATTATTAAGTTTATTTGTCTCTTCATGTTCTTATCCAGGAGACATATGAGAAAGCAGGCAGGAGCAGGCAGGAATAGAATCGTCAAAGTCCAATATCCCTGGAGATCTGTGTGAAATTGGCTTGTGGCTCCTTAGCCAGAGTCACTTCTGTCACTAGAGAAAATTGTGAGGCAAGTGGTGGCATAAAAACCTAGTCATAAGAACCCCTATTATAGTCTCTCCATTTTATAGTTCCCCTGTCCACTAAAAGAGATAACCCTAGAAGGAGTGGAAGAAAAAAAAAAATGAAAAATTAAAGAAGGAGCATGAATAACTCTCCGGGAATTATGCTGTATTTAACGGCAAATTTGATAGAAATCCTACATTGTCAACTAAAATAATTTTTCATTATTAATTGCTGACACTTAAAAACATATAAAACCCTTAATTGTCAATTTTTCTAAAGAAAATATCCTAACAGTATTTTAAAAGGAAGCATACAGTGATCTAAAAGCACCAACAATCTCTGAGTCCCTTAATACCATCCTTTATACTTATTTACCAAGGTATCAATCAGCTGTTATGTATTGAGCATGTAATATGTGAAGCAGTCTGAGGTATTACACCTAAGTATACTTCATTAATCCATTAACAAATATTTTACCTCTTATGTACCTCTTATGTGACAAGTATCGTCCCTATGTTCAAAGACATCATCTAGATGGGAAACTATTAAAACCAATGTATTGCAGAATTCTAAGAGGTACTTTATAGATTTTACTAGAGTAAAAGTTAGCATTTTCTGTGAGTGGACATAATTTTGATAAGGGTAAATCACTTTACAGAATATCATCAAATATTTCATTTAATGTATAAACATTAGAACAAAATTATTCTAAACTATAATTTTGACAGGTGTCTTAGATTTGATAAACTGTAGCAAAAAATATGAAAATCAAGTATGAAGTAGGCTTTTTAAAATTCATTTCTAGATTACAGTCTTTGAGATGTGCTAGAAGTGATTCTAGAGATTTTATACTTTCTCATTTTATCAATGAGAAAAAATATTAAAGCCTACGCTTTTTGTATGTGAAATTTATTTTCCTATTATACGACATAATCGCAAAATTTACTTTATCCTATAGATACAGTAGCTGGAATGAAGGATATAGTAATTAATATCATGCAACATATGAGGCTGAGAGTTAGACTTTAACATGAAGGAACCTAAAAGTTCACCAATGCTCTGGATTGGGGGTGGAGGTGTCCAAGTAAACAAGCAAGCATGTAGTTTGAGTTCTAGGTAAGAGACAGTAGCTTAACACTTTCTGTCTGTTACAGAATAGCAAAATAAAATTTTCTTTAATGATAATCAATTTTGTGTCCAAGACGTAGAACAATCAGAAAAGTTAACAAAAACAAACAGGGTTTCAGATATTCTGCTTATAGCATAATTGCAAAAGAATGCCATTTACTTTAAACAGGATTAACCTCCCTCTTCTGTTAACAATGTAGAGTGGGAAGATACCTTCAGGGTGAGATTTGGTTCACATGACAGAAGGAAACTGGCCACCTGTCTGCTTGGAAATTGGCCAGAACAGAGAACCCTGGAACCCTGGAAAGTCCAGTGAATGTAGCAGCAGCAGTTCATCCCAGGCTGGTTCCAACTTTAGTGATGCCACACTGAGTCCTTTACTGTCAAAAGTACCTGCATCAGTTAGGTGACACGTACTAGAGTCAAACCTTAACACTTGCCACTTTTAACAAGATTTAGCATTTTCCCCTTAAATTCACATATTTTGTGGTTTCCTGGCACTGGTTATTAATTATTTAGTTATAACTTTAACAATGATTCAATCAGAATCATAATTGTTAAAATTATGTTAAATTTTAACAAGCCTCATAATTGTTAAAAAGCAATTGTCAATATTTACTATTTTATCTCCATTTAAAATTTTTGACTAAATTAGTTTTTTCACACAGGGCATGTTTTCCAACATATTTGAGTATGTCTCAACCATCTTTGTATGTTGGCAGCAATAAAACTTAGAGATCTGTTAGGATAAATATTTAGAATTATGGCTGCTTTGAAAATGGAAAAAGTTAGGCTGGCTTCCTCACTTTCATAGATCAGTGATAGAGCTCTTGGAAAAGTTGAGGAGTAAGACAGTAAGTAATCTTGTATCTAAGATCAACGTCATAGGGAAAAAAAGCTATTTGAGTCTATCATTTAAAATTATCCATTTATATTTATCAAGTTTTCTGCTGAATATAATCTTACATGTTTTATGAACATATAGAAGACTACTTTTTAAAACTCCATCTAAAACACTGTCATTAATTTAGACTTAAAAACTTTGACTAACTAGTATTATATTTTATTTTTATGAAGGGCATTTTATAGAACTTAAAACATAGGAATCCAAATACAAAATATACACAGTCCTTAAATATAATAATACTTCATAATATTTATTTGGAAGGCATTTCTGACTATGATTCATAATATATTCTGTTGCAACCACAACAAAAATATTTCACAAAGGTGAAATATAACATGGATTTGCAGCTAACATTGAACTAATTTTCCATACCATAATAATGGTAGTAGTAAAGAGCATTGAAGTTTACTTCCAAAGGTTGAAAAATATGATATACTACGGTTAAAAAAAAATATGAAAGAACATTTTTACAATTGAGTCACGTGTTTTTTACTTTCTTAAAAGTCTTTGATCAACAATGCCTGGATAGATATTTCAGCCACACTTTTTGTACAATACTGTTTTCTGTATTTTCCAGTTACAGATAGCAATATAAAGCCATAAAATAGACATTATTACAGAATTTAATGATTGTCTCTCTAATACTAGTTACATAAAGAATCATCCAGAATACATAGCAACCAATGAAGAGAGCAGTTTCCTTAATTTAGACCCTCATATGAAATGCCAAAATATAGTCAAATTAGATGTTTATTATTTTACTTGACATTCTTAGTAGATGGTGCTTTCCACAAGAAATACTATGTAAAGGAGTTCTTCTTTTCCCCTTACAATGGCTATTTGAACCAGATCCTTTTACTTATTTGGAGTTTGTTGATTATTCTTTTCAGTATACTGCCTATATGTAAACATTTTTGAAACTATATGTTTTAATTATTTCTTGTTCTATTTTATTTCGAGCAACCACATAGCATTTCATATATTTTTCATTTATAGGATGTATATTTAAATATGTTTATTGAAGTATAACATGTGCAGAAAAGCACCCAAATACGAATGTATAACTTGATGAATTTTCACAAACATGAAAAAAAGAAGTATGTGAACACCACCATGCTCAAGAAACAGAATCCTACCAGCTCCTCAGCTACCCCTCTTAGATCCTCTCCCTTTCAAAGTCCCCACTTTTCCCCAATGATAACCATTATATTATAGATATAGTGGTTCTAATATTATAGATTACTAATATTCTACTAATATTCTAATATTATAGATTCTTCTAATATTATAGATTACTTTTGCCTATTTTATAAATTTATATAAATTGAACTATATAGTAAATATTATTTTGTGCCTGAATTCATTTGCTCAACATTATGTTTGTGAGATTCATTCATGTTATTCAGTGTAGCAGTTCATTTTAATTTCTATATAGAATCACATGCTATGCATCCAAAAGTTAATGGGCATTTGGATTGTTTCTAGATTTTGGCTACTTCAAATAATGCTATGCTTGTGTATGTATTTCAGTGCACTTGCATATAGATTTCTGTTAGTTAAATACGTAGGAGTAGAATGGTAAGATCATACGATAGCATGTGTTTTAAATTCATTAGTTACTGTTAGTTTCCCAAAATAGTTTATAAACATAGTGTGTAAGAGTTCCAGTTGCTTCATTCCTTGACAACCACTGGTATTTTCAACTTAAAAAAAACATTAGCCATTCTGATTGGTTGTCTAGTAGTACTTCATTTTGTTCTTAAATTTGCATTTCTCTGATGACTAATGAGCTTGAAATATTTTATTGGATATTTGGACGTCTTCTTTTGAAAGTACCTGTTCCAGTCTTGTGCTTATTTAAGTGAGTGTTTTGTCTTTTTTTCTTACTGATTTTTAGGAGTTCTTTATATGTTCAAGACAAGAGCACTTATTGGTTGAATATATGGCAAAGATATTATCCTTGTATTTCCCTCTTGTAAATAATGTCTTTAGATGAAGAGAAGTTTTAATTTTAATGTAGTCCAGTTTTACAGTGTTTTTCTTTTTGGTTTGTGCTTTTTGTCCTTAATAACACTGTTGCATACCCCAAGATTATGAAGATATTCTATGTTACTACTTTCTAGAAACTTTTTTTTCTTTTCACATTTATATCCATAATCTACCTGGAATTAATTTTTGCAAATGGCCTAAGGTAAGCTGCAACAAAATTCAGTTTTTCTCCATTTGGATATCAGTTTACTCTGACTCATTTATTAAAAACACTACCCTGTCATCATTGTTCTGCAGTGCCCATTTTGTCGCATATATTAAGTGTCAATAAATGTTTGAGTCTGTTTCTGTGCTATTTTGTTCCATCTCTGTTTGTCTGTTCTTGCACCACCAGTACTACATAGTCTTACATAGTTTAGTTTTATAATAAGCCTCGATATTCGGTAGTGTAAATTTCCCCCTTTGTTCTTCTTTAAGATTATCTTCACCATTACGGGCCCTTTGCCTTTTCATATACACTTAGAATCACCTTGTCAATTTTCACAACAAAAGCGCTTGGATTTTATTTGGGATTCAATATCAAGTCTTCTAATCCTTAAACATGGCATATTCCCTCCATTTAGGTTTTAAAAGTTTCCATATATATACATATATATTTCTGTGTAGAGATTTGTATGAATCTGAATGACTCTAAAGCCCCCTTTTCTCCTAGTACAGTATATTATTTGGTTTTGACACATGTCAATATTAACTCTTTTTTTCACAATTACTTTTACCTTTTTTTAAATTCTTTGATTCAAATCCATATCTTCAAGACCATTTGTGAAATTGTGTTTATTTGGTGTTTGATTAGAATTTTTCCAAAGTTTTGGTTAAATGCTGAATAACACTGAACACTTTGCCTATTTTTCTGAATATATCTGTTAATGTATTTAAATATCCAATTCATATTTTGTGGAAAGAATTTTGATAACCTATTGATACTTTTTACACATCTTTCTAGTCCTTTTTTCCTTTTTTATGGAATATAGTGTTTGACAAAGTAAGTCTTCTCTAAATCTGTAGATGATATTAATAAGATGTATGTAAGTTCCTTTTCACTTGAAATTTTCATATGATACATTACATTTAAGGAAAATGTGGTCTTGAAGATATGAGCAAAGATTCTGGCAAAATCATTCTCTTTGTGTAACAATACGATGATTCCTTAAACTGGAAGACCTGATTTTTATTGTGATGTTTTTTAATTTCTGGAAATAGCAGTGCTTCTTGTTTAAATGTAATGAGAGAGAATTGTTTACAAGTGTGTTCTAAGTGGTATATTGAAATAAAATTATTACACAAAATGTTATTAACTGGAGCATGTTCAGAAAAACTCCATTTTCATCCTACTCTGTATAACTTTGGAATGTATGGCCAAGACACCTGGCTGTTCTATAATCTACATTCTAATCTTAGGGAATATTTCAGGATGTTTGCTATAGAAATAAACCAAAGAAACATAACTGTTTTCCTGTTGTAAGTATTCAGATTAATAGTTACCTCTTTCCTTTGTTAGAAGATTGTAGCGTTCTGGGCTTTCCCAGGCTCCTGGTTAAAGATGAATAAAGTAGACATGTTTAGCATCTTAGATTTTAGCCAAGATAAATGACTGCTGAATTAATCAAATTTCATTTAAATGAAAGTTCAGTGTTTACTAAACTTCTATCCATTTAATTATTATCAACTAATGTCCAATAGATTCTTTTGCATATATTATTTTTACCAGTTAAAATATGTAATTCTTTAATATTTTCTACTTTTCAACATTATCATTTTAACATACATTAATTCTTTAGAATAGGCCACATTTCTACCATCTGTTACAATGCAGATTTTAGCGAGTACCTGAAGTCAATAGTTTGTACTTTGTGTCCTGGAATGTTCACAAACAAATAAGATCGTGTGTACAAACATAAAGAGTGAAAGAATAAAAATTTGGAGCCAAAATACATTTAACTTTATTTGTTAGATTAACTGAAAAGGTTTTAGGCTCCACCAAATGAGCTTGAATAAATACCAATACTGACATAATGGAATAATTCTATGATATATATATTGAGAATATCTGTATACAAGTTTACCCAATTTTTCTGTAATTCTAAACATTTTTACCAACTTAATTTTTTGGAATAATGAGTTATTTGAATTAATACATTTTGTTTTGCCTTGCCAGTGTCATTTATCTAAGCCCAGATGTCCCACAGATACCTCAAATTAGCATGTGCCAAATGAACGTGTCCTACTCAAATATTTTTATTTTATTTAATGTAATATTAATTATGTCTACCAGTTGACCAAGCCAAAAATCTGTACATTACCATTGCCTGACTTCCTCTCCATCTACCCACACAGTCAGTCATCAACATGTTCTGTTACTTTAACATCATAACCATTTCTAGAAAGTGTCCACAATTCTTCATGCTTAATGCCATATTCTTGAGTCAATGTACTATTTTCCTTAGGCTGGATTCCTACCATACATTCTTAATCTGTGTCACTGAATCCAAATTCTCCTTGCAATTCATTTATTTTCACAAAGCAGTTAGAATTACCTTACTGAAGCATAAATCTGCTTTTGTCACTGATTAACCAGCCTCCTGCAGTTTCTTCCTGTTAGTCTTGGAATAAGGTTCAAATTTCTTATGTCTCCAGTTTCTGCTTCTTGCCCTTCGAATATAATCCTGCCACACTGAACTTCTTTCATTTCTTGGAATTGGAATGAACTTCTTTCATTTCTGGATATATATATAAATATATATATATATACATATATATATATTTGTATGTATATATACATATGTATATATATGTGTGTGTGTGTGTGTATCTATGTAATATGTAATATATATGTAATTATATATATATCACTGAACAATACACCATAATACTATAGCTTTCATCACACTATATCATATAATTGTCTTACTAAAGCATAAGCTCCCTGAGAGGAAGGATTGTGCTAATCTTCTTCACAACTATAATCCCAGTGCCTCAGAAAGCTGTCCAATGAATGAATGTTACCTATAGTTTACATATTAGCACCCTACCTACTGTCTTGGCAACTAGACTAATTTTTCTAAAAGACAGACTATTTAATTCTCCTAAATTAAAACTACCTTCATGTAAAACAGTGGAATTTTCTCCATAAAAATTATGTGCAATATTTTATTAAAATATTAACTAGAAATGTGAAGATTTTCACAAAAGAAAGCTAACTCTTTGAAGGTTAGACTTTGAAGTCTCTCAGATAATGCTGTAAAATAAAACGTAAAATGTATCAAATTTTAGTGGGCCTTTGTCATCTATG
The DNA here is from genome assembly GCF_009873245.2 of Balaenoptera musculus. Classification (NCBI taxonomy): domain Eukaryota; kingdom Metazoa; phylum Chordata; class Mammalia; order Artiodactyla; family Balaenopteridae; genus Balaenoptera; species Balaenoptera musculus. The sequence goes on along the minus strand of NC_045806.1, from coordinate 49,164,323 downwards.
CTACATAATTATTTTTTTAAAATTAGCACTTTTATGAGAGGATTAAGTGAGAAATATATGTAGGAAATTCTGTGTGCATTCTGTGTGTGTGTGTGTGTGTGTGTGTGTGTGTGTGTGTGTGTGTGTGTGATGATTCAGGCCATATTTAGAACAAAAGAGCATAATTTGGAGGATATTCCATAGGAAATACTGAGGAAAAGACAAGAAATACCAATATTTGAAATATTCCAATTTCATTTATTTCAAAGGTTAATGTATGTATGTATGTAGGATTTTTGTTTAATAATTGTTTATTCCCCATCCCTCATAAATCAGAAGTTAATAAATCCACTACCTTTAAAGAAAGTATTAGACTTCTGGTTTTAACTCTAACATGTAAAGAGATTTGAAGTCATCACTACCATCCTTATGACAAAAAAATCTGAACAACCTGAATATCAGCTACTTTTCTTGGACCTGTCAGAGAATTGAGTTCACAGGGAAAATTACCTCCCTGAAATATGGAGAGGCAGGTGAATACAGAAAATCACATAACTGTTTACCTGCAACAGAATACCTGTTCATCTGTTAGAGCAAAAAAACTGGTAGGAAGGCTTAATTATTTATAATAACAAATGCTGGAGGCTGAGTATGGACTAGCTTGAGAGTGAGAAACCCCTGGGGACTGAAGTATTAGTGGGGCCCCCACATTTTTGTGGGTTTTACTTTCAGGAAGCCCACCAGGTTCTCACAGTAAAGAATCATGAAAATTACCCTTATGGAAATGATAGAGAAATGGGAATAAGAACAATTTTGAAATATGCACACCTTACCAATGGTATAAAAACAGAATTACAGCTTAAAGAGCTTGAAGATGCAAATTCTATCTAAGGAGAAATTCTTGTAGATGACCAAGGTCAACAGGAGAGACAAAATGATACTAGAGGAATTTGAAAAATCTGGCACATAAAGCAGCAGCAGACATTAAACACAGTCTAACTCTTGGCCAAATTAACATAAAACCTCACAGTAAAGACTTTTTCCTCAGTTACTGTTACTCAATAAATCATGTCTAGCATTCAACAAAAAATTACAAGGCATGAATAAAGGCAAGAAAAAGCAGTCTGAAGATAAAAATCAAGCATCACAAGCAGACTTATTTTAAAAAGAAGTATAATTGATATGCTAAGAGAAGTGATAAGATGGAATCATAAAAATGTTCAACTAAAACTAGGAAAGGAAGAAAAGTAGGGGGAGAAATTAAAAAACAAAGAGCAATTGCAAAGAGTAGAAAACAAAAACATGGAAGATATTAATCAAACCATAACAATAATTGTTCTAAATGCACAAAAGACTTAGTTTGTCTTAGTGGATTTATATTTAAAATATAAAACAACACACCCAACAATAGTTGTTGACAGGAAATACACTTTAAATACAAAGATTCAGATAGGTTAAAAGTAAAGCAATGGAGAAAGATACTTCATACTAACACTATTTTAAAAATCTAGTAGCTGTATTAGACAAAGCAACCTTCACAACAAGGAAACATCAGGATAATGAGGGGCACTACATAATGATAAAGGAATCAATTATATGACAAGACAAAACAATCATAAATATGTATGCACTTAACAACAGATGATCAAAATACATGAAGCAAAAATGGGTAAAACTGAAAGGATAAATGGATAAATCCACTATTACAGGCCAGAATTCAACACCCTTCTAACAGTAATTAATCAGTCAAACAGGCAGAAAATCAAAAAGGATAAAGTTGGCCTGGCCAGCACTACCAAATCCACTTGGTCTAATTGACATTTACAGAATATTCCATCCATCAATAGCATAATACACATTCTACTCAAGCTCACATGGAATATTCACCAAGACAGATGGCATTCTAAGCCATGAAACACAATTTAGTAAATAGAAAAGAAGAAAAATCATACAACCTATGTTCTCAGACCACGATGGAATGAAACTAGAGTTCCTTAGAAAAAGGATAGCTAGAAAATCCCAAAATATTTGGAGATTAAGCAACACATGAGTAAAAGAAAAATTCTCAAGATAAATTATAAATTATTTCCTAAAAATGAACACAAAGATGCAACATCAAAATCTGTGGGATGCAATTAAAGCAATGCATTGAGAGAAATTTATATAGCATTAGGTACATATATTAGAAAAGAACGATCTAAAATCAATAATATAAGCTTCTACTAACTTTCTTTAGTAAGCTAGAGAAAGAAGAGCAATTTAAGTCTAATACAAGCAGAACAAAAGAAAGGATTCTAATTGGATCAGGAACCAATAAAATTGAAAACTAGAAAGCAATATGCTAAAATCAATAAAACAAAAAGCTGATTCTTTGAAAAGATCAATAAAATTGATAAACAACTAGCCAGGCTAACTAAGAAAAATAGAAAAGGCATAAATTACCAGTATCAGAAATGAAAGAGGGGTCATCACTACTGTTACCACAGAAATTAAAAGGATAAGAAAGAATACTATCAACAATTCTATGCCTACAAATTTTAAAACTCAGATAAAATGGACAAATCTTTGAAAGATGGATAAGTATCAAAACTCACAATAGAAAAATAGACAATCTGAATAGGCTTATATTTATTAAAGAAATTGGATCAGTAACCTTAAAAAATCACCAATGACAGATGGTTTCACTAGAGAATTCAACCAAAAGTGTAAAGGAGAAATGAGAGGGCCTAAAGCCAGCAACACTCCAAGAGCAATGAGTACACCTAATACCCAAATCTTGGTTTCTAATACCATTCTCCAATAAAGGGAGCTAGGAAACCTTGAAGAAATATCTGATTCTAAGTTTGAAACAGGAAATATATAAGCCAAACCTGGAGAATCTTATAATTCCAGAAAATAAGGGAGCGATCATCAAAAAAACAAATCCCACATTGATTGATGTATGTCAGAGGGACAAAGGAGCCAACTGAAAGAGCTCCTAATGGCTGAACCTGGACCAATTTGAGCAACAAAATAAAGTAATAATTAATTGTAACCCAGAGTATAAAATAAATACCCATGAGTTCATACTCACACACATAAACAAATAATTGATGAATGATTGAATAAATAAATGAATGAATGAATGTGGAGGAAAGACAAATCTGTCACACAGCAAAATTCCAAATAATTCATGCAGATACTCTACTCTCAAGGTGGGGGAACACAACTCACTCCTTTAGTGTGGGCTGTGCAGAGTGACTTCCTTCCAAAGAGTATAAAAAGGGGAAGAAAAAAGTGACTTAATAATGAAGAAGCCTAACAAACCCCTCTTCATCTAGCTGATCAAGATTAACACCAACAGTCCTAAATCATGTTAATAGTATGCACCCTTGATCCGATGTGTTGAAAGTGGAATTACCTCTGTGATATTCCTCCCTCAAACCCATAATATAATCATGAGAAAAAACATCAAATCCTAATTGATGATCATTCTACACAATACCTAATCAATACTCCTCAAAACTGTCAAGGTAATCAAAAACAAGAAAAGTTTGGGCAATTGTCAGGTCAAGAACAGCCTAAGGAGACATAACTGCTAAATGTAATGTATCTAGGGAAGTATCCTGAAATAGGAACAGCACATTAGGTAAAAAATAAGGAAATCTGAATAAACTATGGACTTAATTAATAATAATATGTCAATATTGGTTCATTAATTGTAACAAATGCACCATAATAATATATTAACAAAAAGGTACTGGGAAAATGGGTGAGGAATATATGGAAAATCTTTTACTAACTTCTCAATTTTTCTGTAAATCTAAAATTGCTCTGAAAAAAAACAATATCTATTTAACGAAAGAAAACACCTTAGCTTATTTGATGCTTCTGAATGCAAATTCTTTTGAACAGTAGCTCTGTTTCTCTAAGGCAGTGTTTTCCCAAACTTTGCTGATTATCTAAGTCACCCAAGACCACTTACTAAAAATAGTTATTCCAAGGTCTCACACCTGGAGTTTCTGGAGGTCTAAGAGCCTGAGAATTGGTATTTTAAACAGGCACACCCTCATCTCATCTCATGAGAGGTACAGTTGAGAATCACTGCTCTCTCTAGAAGACTGTTTACACTGAGGGCAAGAGATGTTAATAGCTTGGCCCAATATCACACAGCTTTGGCCACTGGGGAAACTCAGAGCATCTTAATCTTATACTTATACCTTCTGTTCAAATTCAGAACTACAGGCAGTACTTCAGAAGAAAGGCAACATAATGGAGCAACTAGACAGAAACAGTTGTAATAGATGTTAAGACACTTCTCTCAATTCAACACTAAAATTATTTTTTAGAAAAGATTTTCTATAATAAAAGCAAATTTATAATATACAGTCACACCACATATCTGGGAAGATGAATCTGAAAGGCCAATATTGAGATATATTCTAGTAAAATTATTTTATTTTAAAGGATAAGAAATAAAAAAGGGAGAGAAGACAAGATGGCGAAATAGTAAGACCCTGAAATCACCTCCTCCCACGGACACACCAACATTACAACTACTTAAACAGAGCAACTGTCTATGAGAATGACCTAGTAGAAAACATTTTCCTCAACTAAAGACATAGGGAACCACAATGAAACTGGTGGGAAGAGCAGAGATGGGGTATAGTCAGGACCCACACTCCTCGGTCACTGACCCACAAATGGGAGGAATATCACAATCATAGTGGTCCTTCCCAAAGAGCAAGGAGTCCAAGTTCCACATCATGCTCCCTAGCCTAGGGGTCTTGCACCAGGAAGACAACCTCCCAGAATGTCTGGCTTTGAAACTCAGCAGGGCTTATATTTGAGATAGCTGGAGGTCTATAGAAAACAGAGACTAAACTCTTAAAGGGAGCATGCAAAATCTCACATGCTCTGAGTGCCAATGCTGAGGCAGTAATTTGGAAGGACCCTAGGTCAGACTACTTGCTGATCTTGGAGAACCTCCCAGAGAGGCAGAAGGTAACTGAGACTACCCCTAGTGGCAAAGACATTAGCAGCAGCCATTTAGGGAAGCTCATTCAACTGCAATAACACTGGTGCTGGAAAGCACCATTTTGGGGTCTTCCCTCTCACCTACTAGTGCAGGAACACAGCCTTGCCTACCAGTGACTGCTACTATCCTTGGGCCACCCTGGACCATGCAGACAACCATGCAGGGACCTGAGCCCCTGGGCTGAACAAACAACTATGTTAGGATCTGGCCCTGCCCTTCTAGCACTAGCTCTGAGTCACCCAGGACCACACAGAAAGCCAGGCAGGAAATTGGTCCTATCCACCAGCAAGTGAGCATCAGACTCATGCCCCCCTGGCCATGTGTGGACCGGGCTGGCCACCAGCAGGGTGGCAACAGAATTGTTCCCCACCATACAGCCAATGATGCGGGAAGACTACCCAACTTCCAGTGGGCCCACAGCAAATGCAGGAGGCATGACTTTGCAGTCAACCAGGCCAGGGTCTAGAACCACCTACCAATGCACCCACAGTAGCAGGCCTCACCACAACAAAAGGGCACATGCAAGATCGGCTAACTTGGCAGAGTAAAAAGACTCTGAGCTTACCTCCTCTCACAAACACACCAAATTCACAACTATCTGCAGAACAACCATCTATGAATAAGACAAAAACCTACCAGAAAAGATCTACAACTAAAGACATAAAGAAGAAACCACAAAGAGATGGGTAAGAGGGGCAGACTCAATCAATTCCCATATCCCAGGGTGAGTGACCCACAAACTAGAGAATAATTATAGTGTAGAGCTCCCCCCACAGCAGTGAGAGTTCTGAAGCACATGTAGGGCTCCCCAGCCTGGGGATCCTGCACTAGTAAAATGAACTCCCAGATAATTTGTCCTTAAAAGACAGTGGGCTTAATTTTGGAAGTCCCAAAGGACTGGAGGAAATAGAGACTTCATTCTTAAAGGGCACACACAAAATCTCACCCAGGGCAAAGGCAGTAATTTGATAGGAGCCTGGGCCTGACCTACCTGTTGATCTTGGAGAGACCCCCAGAGAGGCGGGTGGGGGGTGGTTGGCTAGGGCTCACCCTGAGGACATAGACACTGGTGGAAGCCATATTTGGGAGCTTTCTACCTTGTGTACACTGCTGCTAGCAGCAGCAATCATGGGATCCTCCCACTAGCTCATTAGTGCCAAAACCTAACCCCACCCAACAGCCTGCACACACAAATGCTGGGACACCTCAGGCCAAACAACTAACTGGGTGGGAACACATCCCCACCCATCACCAGGCAGGCTGTCTAAAGACATTCTGAGCCCACAGCCATCTCTAGACAGAGCCCTGCCTAACAGAGGGCTAAGACACATTTCCACCCATCAGTGAGCAGACACTGGCCCTGCCCACCCGGAAGTGTGCACTAGCCCTTAGACCAGCCACAGACACCAGGGACCAGACACCAGATGTAAGAAAACCACAATCCTACAGCCTGCCAATCCAGTCTACCAACATCAGGCCAGACCCGACCTGGGCCTGGGCCTACCCACTAGCTGGCCAACACCAACTTCAGGTTACCCTGGACCCATACCCAACTTTGTCAGGAACTGCCAACCCCCAGCAATCTGACACAAGCTCTGGGATCTCTGGGCCCTATGGCCAGACTCCAGGATATGGCTCTTCCTACCAGTAGTCCCATGCTAACTCCAGAACCTGGTTTCACCCAACAGTGCGCAAGAAACAGCCCCGGAGTTTTCTGGACCTTGACTCCTCCCACAAGAGAACCAGCACTAGCCCCAGGACCCCTTAGGGTTCTGCAGCCATCTGACTAATGACTAGGCCATGCCAACCAAAAGCCAGCAGCATCTGCACAAAGCAGGACCTGGCAACCAGTTGGGCTAGGGACCAAAGAAGCCTACCAGACAACCCACATACTCAGCCCACCACAGCTGAGGGATCCTCGCAGCCCTCTTAGGGGGAATCCCTAGAGCATATAGCTTGGGTGATAAGAGGGGAGTGCACTGCTGGGACACATAGGACATCTACAGAAGACCACTTTTCCAAAGTTAAGAAATGTAACTAACCTACTACGTACATTAAAATACAATTAGCAACTTAGATAATATGAGGGAGCAGAGTACCATGTTCTAGATGAAGAAACAAATAAAACCCCAGAAAAAGAACCACAGCAAGTGGAGATAGGCAATCTACCCAATAAAGAGTACAGAGTAATGATTGTAAAAATGACAAAAGAACTTGGGAGAAGAATGGATGTACACAGCGAGAAGTTAGAAGTTTTTAACAGAGTTAGAAAATATAAAAAACAACCAAACAGAGATAGAATACAATACCTGAAATTGGAAAAAAAAAAAAGAACACAAGAAGGAATCAACAATAAGCTAAATAATACAGAGGGATGGATCACTGAGCGGAAGACAGAGTAGTGGAAATCACTGCCCCTGAATGGAAAAAAGAAAAGAAGAATGAAAAGAAATGAGGACAGTTTAAGAGACCTCTGGGACAATATCAAGCACACTAATATTCACATTATAGTGGTTGGAGAAGGAGAGGAGAGAGAGAAAGAAGTTGAGAACATATTTGAGAACACAATAGCTGAAAAGTTTCCTACCTGGGAAAAGAAACAGACATTCAAGTCCAGGAAGCACAGAGAGTCCCATGAAGGATTAACCCAAAGAAGGACACACCAAGACACATAATAATTAAAATGACAAAAATTAAAAATAAAGAGAGAATATTAAAAACAGCAAGGGAAAAGTAATAAACAACATACAAGGGAAGTCCCATAAAATTATCAGCTGATACTTCAACAGAAACTCTGCAGGCCAGAAGGGAATTGCACAATATATTTAAAGTGATGAAAGGGAAAAACCTACAACCGAGAATACTTTGCCAAACAAGTCTCTTGTTCAGATTTGATGGGAGATCAAAAGCTTTACAGACAAGCAAAATCTAAAAGAGTTCAGTACCATCAAACCAGCATAAGAGCAAATGTTAAAGGAATTTCTCCAGGCAAAAAATAAAAGGATGCAAGTAGAAATAACAGAATTAGGATACGAAAATCTCCCTGGTAAAGGCAAACAAAAAATAAAGGTAGGAAATAATCCACACACAAAGCTAATAGGGAAGTTTAAAGACAGAGGTATTAAAATCATGTATATCTACAATAGACAGTTAAGTGATACACAGAACAATTAGATGTAAAATAAAATATGAAAAACATTAATCATGAGGAGAGAAGAGTACAAAATGCAGGATTAAAAAAAATTTTTTTGAAGTAGAGTTAATTTACAATGTTGTGCCAATCTCTACTGTACAGCAAAGTGACTCAGTTATACACATATATACATTCTCTTTTTAATATTCTTCCCATTATGGTTTATCCCTGGAAATTGGATATAGTTCCTTGTGCTACACCGTAGGACCTTGTTTGTCAATTTTAAATGTAATACTTTGCATCTACCAATCCCAAACTCCCATTCCATCCCTCCATTCACCCCCTTTTGGCAGCCACAATTCTAGGTCTGTGAGTCTATTTCTCTTTTGTAGATAGGTTCATTTGTGCCATTTTTTAGAATCCACAAATAAGTGATATCATATGGTGTATGTCTTTCTCTGTCTGACTTACTTCACTTAGTATGATAATCTCTTGTTGCATCCATGCTGCTGCAAACGGCATTATTTTCTTCTTTTTTATGGCTGAGTAGTATTCCATTGTATATATGTACCACATCTTCTTTATCCATTCATCTGTCAATGAACATATAACTTGTTTCCATGTTTTGGCTATTGTGAATAGTGCTGCTATGAACATAGGGGTGTACATATCTATTGGAATTATAGTTTTGCCTGGGTATATGCCCAGGAGTGGGATTGGTGGATCATGTGGTAATTCTATTTTTCATTTACTGAGGAACTTCCATACTGTTTTCTGTACCAACTGTACCAACTTACATTCCCATGAACACTGTAGGAGGGTTTGCTTTTCTCCACACTTTTCTCCCTATAAAAAGTCTATTTATAGACTTTTTAATGATGGCCATTCACAAATGCAGGATTTTTAGAATGCATTAGCTATTAAGTGATACACACACACACACACATATATAGACAGCTATGTAAAAACCTCATGGAACAACAAACAAAAATATACGCAGAAAAAAGAAAAATCAATCTAAACAACACTAATGATAGTCATCAAATCCAAAGAGAAGAGAACAAAAGAAGAAGAAAGCAAAAAAGTCCTACAAAAACAACAGAAAACAAAGTAACAAAATGGCAAAAAGAACATACATATTGATAATTACTTTAAATGTAAATGGACTAAATACTCCAACCAAAACAACACAAAATGGGCAAAAGATCTAAATAGATCAGAGGGGTAGGAGAGTTCCTTTTTCTCCACACCCACTCATGAAAGTGAAGGGATGGAAAAAATGTGTTCCATGCATATGGAAATCAAAAGAAAGCTGAAGTAACAATATTTCTATCAGACAAAATAGACTATAAAATAAAGACTGTTACAAATGATAAAGAAGGGCACTACATAATGATCAGGGGATTAATTCAAGAAAAAGATATAACAGTTATACATATATATGTAATCAGTGTAGGCACACCTAAGCATATAAGGCAAATATGAATAGGCATAACAGAAGAAATCAACAGTAACACAATAATACCAGGGGACTTTAACAGCACACTTACATCAATGGATATATAATCCACACAAAAAATCATAAGAAAGCACTGGCCTTAAATGCAACATTAGACCAGATGGACTAAATTGATACATCTAGAGCATTCCATCCAAAAGCAGCTGGAAACACATTGTTTCATTTTTATTTTATTTTATTTTTAAAATTTTATTGGAATATAGTTTATTTACAATCTGGTGTTAGTTTCAGGTGTACACCACAGTGATTCAGTAACACATACACATATATTGATTCTTTTTCAGATTCTTTTCTAATATAGCTTATCACAGAATATTGAATCAAATTCTCTGTGCTATACAGTAGATCCTCGTTGATTATTTTATATATAGTAGTGTATGTCAATCCTAAGCCCCTAATGTATCCCTCCCCCCCCATTTTACCCCATGGTAACCATAAGTTTGTTTAGAAATCTGTGCATCTGTTTCTGTTCTGTAAATTAGTACACTTATATCATTTTTGAAAATTAGATTCCACATATGAGTGATATCATATATTTGTCTTTCTCTGTTTGACTTCACTTAGTATGACAATCTCTAGGTTCATGCATGTTGCTGCAAAAGGCATTATTTCATTCTTTTAAAAGGCTGAGTAGACATTACTACAAGAAATTCGATGCCAATAAAATGGACAACCTGGAATAAATGGACAAATTCTTAGAAATACACAACCTGCCGAGACTGAACCAGGAAGAAATAGAATATATGAACAGACCAATCACAAGCACTGAAATTGAAACTGTGATTAAAAATCTACGAACAAACAAAAACCCAGGACCAGATGGCTTCACAGGCGAATTCTATCAAACATTTAGAGAAGGGCTAACACCTACCCTTCTCAAACTCTTCCAAAATATTGCAGAGGGAGGAACACTCCCCAACACATTCTATGAGGCCAAGATCACCCTGATACCAAAACTAGACAAAGATGTCACAAAGAAAGAAATCTACAGGCCAATATCACTGATGAACATAGATGAAAAAATCCTCAACAAAATACCAGCCAACAGAATCCAACAGCACATTAAAGGGATCATACACCATGATCAGGTGGGGTTTATTCCAGGAATGCAAGGATTCTTCAATATATGCAAATCAATCAACGTGACACACCATATTAACAAATTGAAGGAGAAAAATTATACGATTATCTCAAGAGATGCAGAGAAAGCTTTCAACAAAATTCAACACCGATTTATGATAAAAGCCCTACAGAAAGTAGGCATAGAGGGAACATTTCTCAACATAATAAAGGCCATATATGACAAACCCACAGCCAACATCGTCCTCAATGGTGAAAAACTGAAACCATTTCCACAAAGATCAGGAACAAGACAAGGTTGCCCGCTCTCACCACTATTATTCAACATAGTTTTGGAAGTTTTCGCCACAGCAATCAGAGAAGAAAAAGAAATAAAAGGAATCCAAATCGGAAAAGAACAAGTAAAGCTGTCACTGTTTGCAGATGACATGATACTATACATAGAGAATCCCAAAGATGCTACCAGAAAACTACTAGAGCTAATCAATGAATTTGGTAAAGTAGCAGGTTACAAAATTAATGCACAGAAATCTCTTGCATTCCTATACACTAAAGAGGAAAAATCTGAAAATGAAATTAAGAAAACACTCTCATTTACCATTGCAACAAAAAGAATAAAATATCTAGAAATAAACCTACCTAAGGAGACAAAAGACCTGTATGCAGAAAATTATAAGACACTGAAGAAAGAAATTAAAGACGATAAAAATAGATGGAGAGATATACCATGTTTTTGGATTGGAAGAATCAACATTGTGAAAATGACTCTATGACCCAAAGCGATCTACAGATTCAATGCAATCCCTACCAAACTACAACTGGCATTTTTCACAGAACTAGAACAAAAAATTTCACAATTTGTATGGAAACACAAGAGACCCCGAATAGCCAAGGCAATCTTCAGAACGAAAAATCGAGCTAGATGAATCAGGCTCCCTGGCTTCAGACTATACTACAAAGCTACAGTAATCAATACAGTATGGTACTGTCACAAAAACAGAAACATAGATCAATGGAACAGGATAGAAAGCCCAGAGATAAACCCACACACATATGGTCACCTTCTCTTTGATAAAGGAGGAAAGCATATACAGTGGAGAAAAGACAGCCTCTTCAATAAGTGCTGATGGGAAAACTGGACAGGTGCATGTAAAAGTATGAAATTAGAACACTCCTTAACACCATACACAAAATAAATTCAAAATGGATTAAGACTTAAATGTAAGGCCTGACACTATCAAACTCTTAGAGGAAAACATAGGCAAAACACTCTATGACATAAATTACAGCAAATCCTTTTTGACCCACCTCCTAGAGAAATGGAAATAAAAACAATAATAAACAAATGGGACATAATGAAACTTAATAACTTTTGCACAGCAAAGAAAACCATAAACAAGACCAAAGGACAACCCTCAGAATTGGAGAAAATATTTGCAAATGAAGCAACTGACAAAAGATTAATCTCCAAAATTTAAAAGCAGCTCAATAACAAAAAAAAACCCAATCCAAAAACGGGCCAAAGACCTAAATAGACATTTCTCCAAAGAAGATATACAGATTGGCAACCAACACATGAAAGAATGCTCAATATCACTAATCATTAGAGAAATGTAAATCAAAACTACATTGAGGTATCACCTCACACCGGTCAGAATGGCCATCATCAAAAAATCTAGAAATAATAAATGCTGGAGAGGGTGTGGAGAAAAGGGAACACTCTTGCACTGATGGTCAGAATGTAAATTGATACAGCCACTATGGAGAACAGTATGGAGGTTCCTTGAAAAACTAAAAATAGAACTACCATACGACACAGCAATCCCACTCCTGGGCATATACCCTGAGAAAACCATAATTCAAAAAGAGTCAGGTACCAAAATGTTCATTTCAGCTCTATTTACAATACCCAGGGCTTGGAAGCAACCTAAGTGTCCATCATTGGATGAATGGATAAAAAAGTTGTGGCACTTATATAAAATGGAATATTACTCAGCCATAAAATGAAATGAAATGGAGGTATTTGTAGTGAGGTGGATGGAGTTAGAGTCTGTCATACAGAGTGAAGTAAGTCAGAAAGAGAAAAACAAATAGAGTATGCTAACACATATATATGGAATCTAAGGGAAAAAAAAGGGTCATGAAGAACCTAGTGGCAAGACGGGAATAAAGACACAGACCTACTAGAGAATGGACTTGAGGATATGGGGAGGGGGAAGGGTAAGATGTGACAAAGTGAGAGAGTGGCATGGACATATATAAACTACCAAACGTAAAATAGATAGCTAGTGGGAAGCAGCCGAATAGCACAGGGAGATCAGCTCGGTGATTTGTGACCGCCTAGAGGGGTGGGATAGGGAGGGTGGGAGGGAGGGAGATGCAAGAAGGTAGACATATAGGAAAATATGTACATGTATAACTGATTTACTTGTTTTATAAAGCAGAAACTAACACACCATTGTAAAGAAATTATACTCCAATAAAGATGTTAAAAAAAAAAAGAAAATTGAAATCGTATCAAGTATCTTTTCCGAGCACAACGCTATGAGACAAGATATTAATTACAGGAAAAAATCTTTAAGAAACACAAAAACATGGAGGCTAAACAACACACTACTTAATAACCAAGAGCTCACTGAAGAAATCAAAGAGGAAATCAAAGAATACCTAGACACAAATGACAATGAAAACACAACGACCCAAAACCTATGGGATGCATCAGAAGCAGTTCTAAGAGGGAAGATTAAAACTATACAACCCTACCTTAAGAAACAAGAAACATCTCAAATAAAAAACCTAACCTTGGGGCTTCCCTGGTGGTGCAGTGGTTGAGAATCTGCCTGCCAATGCAGATGACACAGATTCGAGCCGTGGTCTGGGAAGCTCTCCCATGCCACGGAGCGACTAGGCCCGTGAGCCACAATTGCTGAGCCTGAGCGTCTGGAGCTTGTGCTCCACAACAAGAGAGGCCACGATAGAGAGAGGCCCGCACACTGCGATGAAGAGTGGCTCCCACTTGCCACAACTAGAGAAACCCCTCACACAGAAACGAAGACCCAACACAACCAAAAATAAATAAATAAATAAATAAAATTTAAATAAAAAATCAAAAGAGAGTTTAAAAAAAAAATCCCTAACCTTGCCCCTAAAGCAATTAGAGAAAGAAGAACAAAAGAACCCCAAAGTTAGTAGAAGGAAAGAAATCATAAATATCAGATGATAAATAAATGAAAAAGAAATGAAGGAAATGATAACAAACATCAATAAAACTAAAAGCTGGTTCTTTGACAAGATAAACAAAACTGATAAACCATTAGCCAGACTTATCAAGAAAGAAAGGGAGAAGACTCAAATCTATAAAAATAGAAATGAAATAGGAGAAGTAACAACTGACACTGCAGAAATACAATCAATCATGAGAGATTACTACAAGCAACTGTATGCCAATAAAATGGACAACTTGGAAGAAATGGACGAATTCTTAAAAATGCACAACCTTCGGAGACTGATACAGGAAAAAATAGAAAATATGAACAGACCAATCACAGGCACTGAAATTGAAACTGTGGTTAAAAATCTTCCAACAAACAAAAGCCCAGGACCAGATGGCTTTACAGCCGAATTCTATGAAACATTAAGAGAAGAGCTAACAACTACCTTTCTCAGACTCTTCCAAACTATAGCAGAGGGAGGAACACTCCCAAACTCATTCTACGATTCCACCATCGCTCTGATACCAAAACCAGACAAAGATGTCACAAAGAAAGAAAACTACAGGGCAATATCACTGATGAACATAAATGCAAAAATCCTCAACAAAATACTAGGAAACGGAATCCAACACCCCATTAAAAGGATTATGCACTATGATCAAGTGGGGTTTATCTCAGGAATGCAAGGATTCTTCAATATACACAAATCAATCAACGTGATACTCCATATTAACCAATTGAAGGAGAAAATCCACATGATCATCTCAGTAGATGCAGAGAAAGCTTTCAACAAAATTCAACACCCATTTATGACAAAAACCCTCCAGAAAGTAGGCATAGAGGGAAGTTTCCTCAACGTAATAATGGCCATATATGACAAACCCACAGCCAACATTGTCCTCAATGGTGAAAAACTGAAACCATTTCCACTAAGATCAGGAACAAGACAAGGTTGCCCACTCTCATCACTATTATTCAACATAGTTTTGTTAGTTTTCGCCACAGCAATCAGAGAAGAAAAAGAAATAAAAGGAATCCATGTTGGAAAAGAAGAAATATAGCTGTCACTGTTTGGAGTTACATGATACTATACATAGAGAATCCTAAAGATGCTACCAGAAGACTACTAGAGCTAATCAATGAATTTGGTAAAGTAGCAGGATACAAAATTAATGCATGGAAATCTCTTGCATTCCTATACACTGATGATGAAAAATCTGAAAGTGAAATTAAGAAATCACTCCCATTTACCATTGCAACAAAAAGAATAAAACATCTAGGAATAAATCTACCTAAGGAGACAAAACACCTGTATGCAGAAAATTATAAGATACTGATGAAAGAAATTAAAGCTGATAAAAATAGACGGACAGATATACCGTGTTCTTGGAATGGAAGAATCAACATTGTGAAAATGACTCTACTACCCAAAGCAATCTACAGATTCAATGGAATCCCTATCAAATTACCACTGCCATTTTTCATAGAACTAGAACAAAAATTTTCACAATTTGTATGGAAACACAAAAGACCCCGAACAGCCAAAGCAATTTTGAGAAAGAAAAACGGAGCTGGATGAGTCAGGCTCCCTGATTTCAGACTATACAACAAAGCTACAGTAATCAAGACAGTATGGTACTGGCACAAAAACAGAAATATAGATCAATGGAACGGGATTGAAAGCCCAGACTTACACCCATGAACATATGGTCACCTTCTCTTTGATAAAGGAGGCAAGAATATACAGTGGAGAAAAGACAGCTTCTTCAAAAAGTGGTGCTAGGAAAACTGGACAGGTACATGTACAAGTATCAAATTAGAACACTCCCTAACACCATACACAAAAATAAACTCAAAATGGATTAAAAACCTAAATGTAAAGCCAGATACTCTCAAAGTCTTAGAGGAAATTATAAGCAGAACACTCTATGACATAAATCACAGAAAGTTCCTTTTTGACCCATCTCCTAGAGAAATGGAAATAAAAACAATAATAAACAAATGGGACCTACAGAAACATAAAAGCTCCTGCACAGCAAATGAAACCATAAAGAAGACCAAACGACAACCTGCAGAATGGGAAAAAATATTTGCCAATAAAGCAACTGACAAAGGATTAATCTCCAAAATTTACAAGCAGCACATGCAGCTCAATAACAAAAAACAAAAAACCCAATCCAAAAATGGGCAAAAGACCTAAATAGACATTTCTCCAAAGAACATATACAGATTGCCAACAAACACATGAAAGAATGCTCAACATCATTAATCATTAGAGAAATGCAAATCAAAACTACAATCAGATATCACCTCACACCATTCAGAATGGCCATCATCAAAAAATCTAGAAATAATAAATGCTGTAGAGGGTGTGGAGTAATGGGAACCCTCTTGCACTGATGGTCAGAATGTAAATTGATACAGCCACTATGGAGAACAGTATGGAGGTTCCTTATAAAACTAAAAATAGAAGTACCATATCACCCAACAATCCCACTACTGGGGATATACCCTGAGAAAACCATAATTCAAAAAGAGTCATGTATCAAAATGTTCATTGCAGCTCTATTTACAATAGCCAGGACATGGAAGCAACCTAAATGTCCATCATCAGATGAATGGATAAAGAAGATGTGGCACATATATACAATGGGATATTACTCAGCCATAAAAAGTAATGAAATAGAGTTATTTGTAGTGAGGTGGATGGAGTTAGAGTCTGTCATACAGAGTGAAGTAAGTCAGAAAGAGAAAAACAAATAGAGTATGCTAACACATATATATGGAATCTAAGGGAAAAAAAAAGGTCATGAGGAACCTAGTGGCAAGACGGGAATAGAGACACAGACCTACTAGAGAATGGACTTGAGGATATGGGGAGGGGGAAGGGTAAGATGTGACGAAGTGAGAGAGTGGCATAGACATGTGTACACTACCAAACGTAAAATAGATAGCTAGTGGGAAGCAACCTCATAGCACAGGGAGATCAGCTCTCTGCTCGGTGACCACCTAGAGGGGCGGGATATGGAGGGTGAGAGGGAGTAAGATGCAAGAGGGAAGAGATATGGGAATATATGTATATGTATAACTGATTCACTTTGTTATAAAGCAGAAACTAACACACCATTGTAAAGGAATTATACCGCAATAAAGATGTTTCTCTAAACATAGCATAGACGCAAAAATACTCAACAAAATACTAGCAAACAGAATCCTACAGCACATTAAATGGATCATACACTAGGACCCAATGTGGTTTATCCCAGGAATGCAAGGCTTCTTCAATATATGCAAATCAATCAACGTGATAAACCATATTAACAAATTGAAGGAGAAAAACCATATGATCATCTCAATAGATACAAAGAAAGCTTTCGACAAAATTCAACACTCATTTTTGATAAAAACCCTCCAGAAAGTAGGCATAGAGGGAACTTTCCTCAACATAATACAGGCCATATATAACAAACCCACAGCAAACCTTGTCCTTAATGGTGAAAAAATGAAACCATTTCCACTAAGATCAGGAACAAGACAAGGTTGCCCACTCTCACCACTATTCAACATAGTTTTGGAAGTTTTAGCCACAGCGATCAGTGGAAAAAAAAATAGAAGGAATCCAAATTGGAAAAGAACAAGTAAAGCTGTCACTGCTTGCAGATGACATGATACTATACATAGAGAATCCTAAAGATGCTACCAGAAAATTACTACAGCTAATCAATGTGTTTGGTAAATTAGGAGGATACAAAATTAATGCACAGAAATCTCTTGCATTCCTATACACTAGTCATGAAAAATCTGAAAGTGAAATTAAGAAAACACTCGCATTTACCATTGCAACCAAAAGAATAAAATATCTAGGAATAAACCTACCTAAGGAGAAAAAAGACCCGTATGCAGAAAATGATGACACTGATGAAAGAAATTAAAGATGATACAAATAGATGGAGAGATATACCATGTTCTTGGTTTGGAAGAATCAACATTGTTAAAATGACTCTACTACCCAAAACAATCTACTGATTCAATGCAATCCCTATAAAACTACCACTGGCACTTTTCACAGAACTAGAACAATAACTTCACAGTTTTTATGCAAACCAGAAGATCCCGAATAGCCAAAGCAATCTTGAGAAAGCAAAACGGAGCTGGAGGAATCAGGCTCCCTGACTTCAGACGAGACTACAACGCTACAGTAATGAAGACAGTATGGTACTGGCACAGAAAAGGAAATATAGATCAAAGGAACAGAATAGAAGGCCCAGAGATAAACCCACAGACATATGGTCACCTTATCTTTGATAAAGGAGGCGAGGATATACAATGGAAGAAAGACAGCCTCTTCAATAAGTGGTGCTGGGAAAACTGGACAGCTACATGTAAAAGAATGAAATTAGAACACTCCCTAACACCATACACAAAAATAAACTCAAAATGGATTAAAGACCTAAATGTAAGGCCAGACGCTATCAAACTCTTAGAGGAAAACAGAGGCAGAACACTCTATGACATAAATCACAGCAAGATCCTTTTTGACACACCTCCTAGAGAAATGGAAATAAAAGCAAAAATAAACAAATGGGACCTAATGAAACTTAAGAGGTTTTGCACAGCAAATGAAAACATAAAAAGATGAAAAGACAACCCTCAGAATGGTAGAAAATATTAGCAAATGGACCAACTGACAAAGGATTAATCTCCAAAATTACAAGCAGCACATGCAGCTCAATATGAAAAAAACAAAAACCCAATCCAAAAATGGGCATAACACCTACACAAACATTTCTACAAAGAAGATATACAGATTGCCAACAAACACATGAAAGGATGCTCAACATCACTAATCATTACAGAAATGCAAATCAAAACTACAATGAGGGAGAAGCTTCAAGATGGCAGCAGAGTAAGATGTGGAGATCACCTTCCTCCCCACAAATAAATCAGAAATACATCTACGTGTGGAACAACTCCTACAGAACACCTACTGAACGCTGGCAGAAGACCTCAGACCTCCCAAAACGCAAGAAACTCCCTCACGTACAATGGGTAGGGAAAAAGAAAAAAGAAAAAACACAGACCACAGGATAGGGAATGGACCTGCACCAGTGGGAGGGAGCTGTGAAGGAGGAAAGCTTTCCACACACTAGGATGCCCCTTCGCAGTCGGAGACTGCTGGTGGCAGAGGATGGAGACTTCGGAGCCATGGAGGAGAGCACAGAAAGAGGGGTTCACAGGGCAAAGGGGAGAGATTCCTGCACAGAGGATCGGTGCTCACCAGCACTCACCAGTCAGAGAGGCTTTTCTGCTCTCTTGCTGGGACTGGCGGGGACCTGGAGCTGCGGTTTGGGCATCCGAGGTCAGATCCCAGGGGGAGGACTGGGGTTGGCAGCGTGAACACAGCCTGACGGGGGTTAGTGCACCACAGCTTGCTGCGAAGGCGTCCCGGAAAAAGTCTGGAGCTACCAAAGAGGCAAGAGACTTTTTCTTGCCTCTTTTTTTCCTGGTGCACTAGGAGAGGGGATTCAGAGTGCCACTTAAAGGAGCTCCAGAGACAGGCATGAGCCCCGGCTATCAGCATGGACCCAAGAGACGGGCTTGAAACGCTAAAGCTTCTGCTGCAGCCACGAAGATATCTGTGTGCAAGCAACAGTCACTATCCACACCTCGCCTCACAGGAGCCTGTGCAGCCTGCCACTGCCAGAGTCATGTGATCTTGGGGAAAATTCCCCGGGAGAACACACGGTACGCCTCAGGCTGGTGCAATGTCACGCTGGCCTCTGCTGCTGCTGGCTCGCCCCACATGGGATTTGCATATCCCATGCAAATGGAAATCAAAAGCAAGCTGGAGTAGCAATTCTCATATCAGACAAAATACACTTTCAAACAAAGACTATTACAAGAGACAAAGAAGAACACTACATAATGCTCAAGGGATCAATCCAAGAAGAAGATATAACAATTGTAAGTACTTATGCACCCAACATAGGAGTACCTCACTACATAAGGCAAATACTAACAGCCATAAAAGGGGAAATCGACAGTATCACAGTCATAGTAGGGGACTTTAACACCCCACTTTCACCAATGGACAGATGATCCAAAATGAAAATAAATGAGGAAACACAAGCTTTAAATGATACGTTAAACGAGATGGACTTAAATAATATTTATAGGACATTCCATCCAAAAACAACAGAATACACATTCTTCTCAAGTGCTCATGGAACGTTCTCCAGGATAGACCATATCGTGGGTCACAAATCAAGCCATGGTAAATTTAAGAAAATTGAAATCATATCAAGTATCTTTTCCGAAAACAATGCTATGAGACTAGATATCAATTACAGGAAAAAATCTGTAAGAAATACAAACACATGGAGGCTGAACAACACACTACTTAATAACCAAGAGATCACTGAAGAAATCAAAGAGGAAATCAAAAAATACCTAGAAACAAATGACAATGAAAACACGAAGACCCAAAACCTATGGGATGCAGCAAAAGCAGTTCTAAGAGGGAAGTTTATAACAATACTATCCTACCTTAAGAAACAAGAAACGTCTCAAATAAACAACCTAAACTTACAACTAATGCAATTAGAGAAAGAAGCACAAAAAACCTGCAAAGTTAGCAGAAGGAAAGAAGTCATAAAAATCACATCACAAATAAATGGCAAAGAAATGAAGGAAACGACAGCAAAGATCAATAAAACCAAAAGCTGCTTCTTTGAAAAAGAAAATGGTCAGAAGAACCAGGGGAAAGACGGGAATAAAGATGAAGACCTACTCGAGAATCGACTTGAAGATACAGGGAGGGGGAAGGGTAAGCTGGGACAAAGTGAGAGAGTGGCATGGACATATATACACTACCAAACATAAAAAACATAGCTAGTGGGAAGGAGCCGCATAGCACAGGGAGATGAGCTCGGTGCTTTGTGAACACCTAGAGGGGTGGGATAGAGAGGGTGGGAGGGAGGGAGGTGCAAGAGGGTAGAGATATGGGGACATATGTATATGTATAACTGATTCACTTTGTGCTATAGCAGAAACAGAGACACCATTGTAAAGCAATTATACTCTAATAAAGATGTTAAAACACAAAGACAACTAAAAGCTGGTTCTTTGATAAGATAAACCAAATTGATAAACCATTAGCCAGACGCATCAAAGAAAAAGAGAGAAGACTCAAATCAATAGAATTAGAAGTGAAAAAGAAGGAGTAACAACTGACACTGCAGAAATACAAAGGATCATGAGAGATTACTACAAGCAACTATATGCCAATAAAATGAACCGCCTGGAAGAAATGGAGAAATTCTTAGAAATGCACAACCTTCCGAGACTGAACCAGGAAGAAATAGAAAATATTAAAAAAAAAACAATCACTAGCACTGAAATTGAAACTGTGATTACAATTCTTCCAACAGACAAAAGCCCAAGACCACATGGCTTCACAGGCGAATTCTATCAAACATTTAGAGAAGAGCTATCACCTATCCTTCTCAAACTCTTCCAAAATATAGCAGAGTGGGAACACTCCCAAACTCATTCTATGAGGCCACCATCACTGTGATGCCGCAGACCGGCTGCAGAAAGCTAGAAGTTCCTGGCGATGAGGGGTAAGGAACTGAAAAGCACCAGTATGGGGTCAGAAGGGCCAAGACAACTGATGGTTGCAAGGCAAGTTTATTCAAAGAGCATGAATGTATATATAGGTTTAGTACGGAACGAATATTAGACAATAAATCAGTAAACCTTGTATTTCCACATAATTCTGTCGCCACTATCTATGCGCCACTATCTATGCGCCACTATCTATGCGTCAGCATGCCTTATGGGCCATTCTTTGGAGATACAGACTTCCCCCTCAGGGCAGCACGTCCTTCTTCTGGGGAACAACCAGGGGCTCTTAGATCCAGAGCAGGCACTTGGAACGAAACTGGCCGCAAGCCATTTTCCTTTTTTACGCTCAATACCGCAGCGTCAGGAGTGCATACCAAGAAAGAGACAAGCAGTTCTCCTGAAAGCAGAAAGCTGAATAAGCTTACAGCTTGGGGGCCACCACATTTCCCCCTTTTTTATTATTTTTTAAAGCTTGATAATGTAGCTTTAAGCCATGAACATCCTGACGCAAGACAGCGAAACGCCCCATTACAAATCTAACAACACAAGGTAATAAACCGATCACCAATAAAAGTAGTACACCAATTGATATCAGGCCTGAGAGCCCTCAATGAATCCATTGTATCGGATTTAGCCCTTGTAGTTGATCTAATAATCCTTGAATCAAATTCTGGGGTTCATCTTCGTCCAGGTGGGCCTCTTGAATAGCTTGTATTTCGGCATTTAACTTTTGAATATCAAGGCTAATGTGTCGATCAGTCCATACACTTAATATATGCATTTTCCTTTTTCCCAATCCCATTGTGAATCATTATATAAATGTTGAGTTACACAAATCCAGGTATATTTGGCATGACAAATCAAACGCATTTTTAATTTTAAAGCCATAACTTGATCCCCTATTCCTATTAGAACATTTTTAATTCGTCTACTTCCGTTTTTAGTTGGGTATCAATATGACTTTGTAGGGCTAATGCTACACTAGTATTTTTAGATAACTGATTAACATAATGAGCCTGGTGAATAGTTTGTGAAAGAGCAATCCCAGCAGTGGCCTCAGTAGCAGTTAAAGCTGCTAAGGCTAGGATTGCACATATTAGAACACCTATAAATCTCTTTGGTCGTTTTAATGCTTCAGTCAATTCCAGCCAGGCTTGCATGCCAGTGTTATGATACCATGGTTCAGACAAATTAACAGGTAACATTATATAAGAAGGTTGCTTCATAATCATAACAGATGTAGATCCTTTAACGGGCAAAACACAACTACTAAAGATACAATTAACACAAGTAATATTATAACCTATAGGATTCATAGTGTTTTCTACAATTAAATCTCCAATCAATAAAGCATAAGGAGGAGCGATGCAAGTTATCACCGGTCTATAAGAAAAGGATAAGGCAAGTTTCCAGAATTCCCATTGCTTGTAAAAAACAAGGCTGTTATTATTAACGGGGACAGAAGAAACTAGTATGGTGCCATTATCATAATCTAAAGTACACCAGACAGAGGCTTTAGTCCATGTATCACTACAAAGAGGAAAATCAAACTGCGGGAATTCAGAAGCCATAAAAGCAGGAAATTGTAGTCCTGTGACAGTCTTTACGACCGTAATTTGATGTCCAGCTAATAACGTCCCTTGATTACCTATGGTAGTTTCAATACACAAATAATGTCCAGTATCTTCAATCCTCAAGCGATATATGCATAGAGAATGATCCAACGAAGTATTAGAAGCAAGCTTAGTTACTCTAGCATTCATGTGAATGGGAACGTTATCCTTATACCAAAATACAAAGGTGGATAAATCTTCTCGTCCAGAAACAGTCTGTTTGCAAGGAAGACAAATATTAGATCCCACAGCTTTATAATTTTTACATAAATGAGTAAAAAATTGAGAATTTACAGTGGTTTGGTAAGAAATAGCATGTTCTAAAGCAACAGCCTTAACACAACCCGAATTGGTACTCATAGGACTTAAACAAACAGGGGGAGTATTAAACCAATTAGAATAATTAACAGAAGTATTAGTAATAGGCAAATTTCCTAGCACTCTTCCAAAAGTAGAATCATTATAGAAAATTGGAAGGTCAGCTTCAGACCATGTAACAGGTTGTAATAAAGGAGGATCGGGTACATAAGCCCAATAAGATTTAGCCTCTATAGGTGGGGCTGCCAATACAGCTATCATGGCTAAAAAAAAGGTAAGAGGAGAGCGAGGATGAACACTCTCCTCCATAATCCTACGTGCTTGAAATACTAAACATTGCAATTGATACCAAGTAATTTGATTTCGATCTCCCCTCACCTCCCTGACAAGTTGTCTCCTACTCCGTCCCCGCATTCTTCTCGTCCGCCGGGGGAACCGGTTGGGGTGTGCTGTGGTCGATTGCGAGAGCCTCAGGCGACGCATTCTTCGAGTCAGGGTGTTTATTGGTGATGGCATGATAATGTCGAACCAAGCGCTCCGGGAGCCACCGAGGAGAGTCTGCCTCCCTAGGGAAAACACAAACATGGCCTCGGCCCCATAGTAAAACAGGGTCTGGTCCATGCCAAAGGTTAGTCATGGGATCTTTCCATTTAACAAGCGCTTTTTCAGGAGGGGTTCCAGAAAGACCTGTAAACAATCGTTCATAAGGCGTGTGACTAAATGCATCTAAAGTTAAAAAATTTAAAATAAATAAAGCATGATTAAGCATAATCTGAGGAGATCTATCATATTCCCCCTTTTTTATTTTTTGTAATGTAATTTTTAATTGTTGGTTGGCACGTTCTACAATACCTTGACCCTGAGGATTGTAGGGAATGCCTGTTTTATGTGAAATATGGAAAGTTGCACAAAAATTGGCAAAAGCTTTACTCGTATATCCTGGAGCATTATCTGTTTTTAAAGCTTTAGGAATTCCCATAGATGCAAAACAATGAAATAAATGAGTAATTACATATTTAGTAGATTCCCCAGCCAAAGGCGTAGCACATATAAAATTAGAGTAAGTATCAACAGTTACATGAACAAATTGTAATTTACCAAAAAAGGGAATATGAGTAACATCCATTTGCCAAAGATGATGAGGGAGTAAACTCCGAGGATTGACTCCAAATTGTGGAACAGGAAGGTGGGGTAAACATTTAGAGCAGGACTTAACAATGTATCGGGCTGTTTCTCTAGAAATAGAGAATTGTTTTTGAAGCGTAGCAGCAGATTGATTATGTAAATTATGTGATTGAGTAGCAAGATCCTGAGGTTGAGATAAACTTAAGCCTATAATCTTTGTATTTTCGTCAGCCAATTGATTTCCCAAAGACAATGGGCCAGGGAGACCTGAATGGGCTCGAATATGTAATATGGCTACAGGAAAGTCATGCTGACGAATAATCTTTTGTAGTTGAAAGAAAGTCTGAAACAATTGAGAATCAACAGTATTGCCAATTATAGCAGTTTCTATGTTACGCAAAATAGTAACCAAATAATGGCTATCCATATAGAGATTAAAAGAACAATGTGAAAAGATTTGAAAAGCCAAGGAAATCGCATGTAATTCAACTCGTTGGGCAGAGGTATGATCTGTTTGTTCTTTATGAAGTAAGTCATCAGAAATAACCACAGCGATGCCATTGGCAGAACCATCAGTAAAAACATTTGGGGCATTGAGAATAGGAGTTGAACAGATAGTTTTAGGAAAAATAAATAGATGTTGAGTAGCAAAATGAAGGAGCTTATTAGAAGGATAATGATTATCAATAATTCCTGAATATCCAGCAAAAGCAAGAGCCCAAAAATCAGAGACAAATAATAGCCAAGAATATTGATAAGTAGTATAAGGTATAATAATAGAATTTGGTTCATATCTTACCAACTGAATATTTCTTCTATGACCCAATTGAACAAGGGTTGCTATTAACTCATAATAAGGTGTAATGACTTTATTAGGCGTATTTTTCATATGAATCCATTCAAGAATTCCTGTTTCTTGCCATAATAAGGCGGTAGGGGTATGTGACGTAGCACAGATTATTAATAGTATAGGTAAAGAAGGCTCAATTCTAGTTAGCTGAGCAGATTGTATTGCTTTGTTTACAAGCTTGAGTGCTTGTTGAGCTTCAGAAGTTAAAATACGAGGGGAAGAAGGATCAGGACTTCCCTTTAGGATATTAAAAAGAGGCTGTAACTGACCCGTAGTTAATTTTAAAGAAGGTCGCAGCCAATTAATATCTCCTAATAACTTTTGAAAATCATTTAAAGTTTTAAGAATGTCAGTCCGTATCTCTATCTTCTGAGGTGTAATATTATAATTTGTGATATACTTACCAAGATATGAGAAAGGTGGGTTCATCTGTACTTTGTCAGCAGCAATGACTAGTCCTGATCGTGACAAATGACTTTGAAGGGAATTATAAGCCTTAAGTAAAATATGTTTATCAGAATAAGCAAGTAATAAGTCATCCATATAATGAATAAAATATATCTGAGGGAACTGTTTACGAATAGGGGCAATAACTTGAGCTACAAACTGTTGACATAAAGTAGGACTATTAGCCATACTCTGAGGCAGCATTTTCCATTGATAACGTTGCATAGGTTCTATAAAATTTAAAGAGGGTAAGCTAAAAGCAAATCGCAACTTATCAGCCAGAAATAGAGGAATAGTAAAAAAGCAATCCTTAAGATCAATAATAATAATCATATAATTTTTAGGTATGGCTGCAGGAGAAGGCAAACCTGGTTGCAGAGCTCCCATAATTACCATAGTTTGATTAACAGCACGTAAATCTTGCAATAAACGATATTTTCCCGATTTTTTCTTTATAACAAATATAGGAGTATTCCAAGGGCTATTAGACTTTTCTAGTCTGCCCAAAGCAAGCTGTTCATTAATTATATTATGGGCCGCCATTAATTTCTCCTTAGAAAGGGGCCATTGGTCCACCCAGACAGGATTATCAGAAATCCAAGTTATAGGGTCAGCATGTGGTGGAGGAGAATCCAAGGCCCCTAGAAAAAACCCAAGCCTGTTTTATCCCGTTTATTATCAGTCTGTAAGGGTAATTTATTTCCCTGTTGATTTTTTCCCAAACCATTCCTAGGATCATACCCTTGATTTAACAATATATTAGTTATAGTAGGGTTGGGACTAAGCAATAGGATTTCCATTTGTTGTAATATATCTCTTCCCCAAAGGTTAACTGGCAATCCAGGCAATACGTAGGGTTTGAATATTCCTTGATTACCTTCAGCATCCTGCCAATGTAGGTATTGCGAACTTTGTTGTGGAGAATTAGATTGGCCAACACCTTGCAACTGTGTAATGGTTTGATGCACGGGCCAATTTTTTGGCCAATGTATAAACGAAATAACAGAAACATCAGCACCAGTATCTAATAACCCAGAAAAAGGTCTTCCATTTATTTTTAATACCAATTGTGGTCTTTCCCTACCAATTTGTTGAATCCAGTAAACTGCATCAGAGGAACCGAAAGCCCCAGTTCCTCTTTTGTTATGTTGTAAAATTTTTCCTTCTGGTATATATGGAATTAATAGAAGCTGAGCTATTCGCATACTGGGCGTGATAAGAAAAGATCCTTTTGATGTTTGAACCATAACCTTTAATTCCCCTTCATAATCAGCATCAATCACCCCAGGAATAATAGTTAAGCCTTTCATAGACATACTACTTCTTCCAAGGATTATACCAACCGTTCCCTGGGGTAAAGGCCCAAAAGTTCCCATAGGAAGGGCTTGGGGTCCCATATCCGAGGTTAATAAGAATTGGGTGGAGGCACAGAGGTCCAGTCCTGCACTATTTGGCGTGGCCCTTTGAAGGGAGGAGATTCCATTCCCTGAGGAACAAAGGTCTGAGCTGGAGGCGGTGGAGCAGGTTGTGGGGGGATTATTGACATTGCTCCAATTGTTTGATGGGGCCGGAGCAGGCCCCTCCGGAAGTTTCCCGACAAGGGAGTTCCAGCTTTATGAGTCACTGATCGACATTCTTTAGCCCAATGCCGTCCTCTTTGGCATCGGGGACAAATTGTGGGAGGAGGAGATTTACCTTGAGGCACAGAATTTACGACAGGCATATTAGGAGTATCAACAGTACAATTTTTTGCAAAATGACCTGGCTTCCCACATTTAAAACTGTTTTTACTTTTAGCATTTGACCCAAATCCTGCCTTAGTTAGGGCTGCAGCTATAGCTGCTCCCTGTAAGTAAGATGATCCAATATCAGAACAAACTAGAATATAATCCTCTAAATTTCCTTTCCTTTTCCATGGACGTATAGCTGCTTGACAAATATTATTAGCATTTTCGAAAGCCAATTGTTTGACGATAATTGCTCCAGAAGGACCATCAGAAATAATTCTATTAACAGCCTGTAATAATCTAGCCACAAAATCAGCATAAGGTTCATCTGCCCCTTGCCTTATTTTAGCAAGGTCTTCAGTCCTAGTGGAGGCAGGTAAATGTTTCCATGCATGTAGAGCTATATGATTGATCTGAGCATAAGCCACAAAAGGGAAAGCTAATTGATCCTGTAATAGCTGATGTTGTCCTTCCCCAATCAACATCTCATAATTTACTAGCACATTATGTGCAGTATTTCTTTCAGCTTGTTCAGCAGCCTTTTCATAATATTCTGATTTCCAAAGTAAATAGTTGCCACCAGTGAGACAAGCACGAGCAATAGATTTCCAGTCTGCTGGAGGCAATGCTTCTGTTGCAATAGTATCCAACATAGTAATAGTGAAAGGGGCTATAGGCCCATATTGTGCACAGGCTGCTTTTAAACCTTTCAAAACCTTAAAGGAGAGAGGCTGATATTCCCGATTATTTTGTTGTGGATTTTGAGGATTGGGTCGTTCCACCACTGGGCAGCAGAATAAAGAATCCTCCCCTCTATTAAGAGCTCCCCGTACTGCTTGTTGTAAAGGACTAAGCTTAGGAGGGATAGGGACAGAGACATGTAATTGCTGTAACCACGGAAGAATATTTTCATCAGGATATTTTTCAGCCTCATATTTGGCTTCTTCACCCACTAAATGAAAAGAAAAGTCATCATCATCAAGTGAATTAACACTCTTTATCCTCGGTGGCAACGGAGGAGCAGTAGCTACTGCAGCAATATGTTCTACAGATTTAGCTGTTAATTTTGGAACTGAATCATAAATTGGATTAAAACAATCTCTTATTAAATTCCACAAACTAAAACTGGAAACTGAAACAGAAGATGGTCCATGTGCTTCATGATATTTAGATAACTCATCTCCTACACGAGTCCAAATTGCTAAGTCCACTGATCCTCCTTCAGGGAACCAAGGACAAGCATCATATACTAATTGCAAAAATTCCAGAAGTTGTGAGGTAGTTACCTTAGTTCCACGGGCTTTTAACATTGAAAGCAAAACCTGAGCAAATAAATCACGCTCCTTAGAGCCCTTTTGTCCCATATTATTTTACTTCTGACTCTTTCTCGAGTTACCGTCCTAAAAACGAAATTATTTCTTGTGGCCACACTATCTCACTCGAGAGTTCTACTTACCTGAAATCTTCCGAAATGCCTCACGCACTCAGGTCCCTGTTCGGGCGCCACTTGCCACAGACCGGCTGCAGAAAGCTAGAAGTTCCTGGCGGTGAGGGGTAAGGAACTGAAAAGCACCAGTATGGGGTCAGAAGGGCCAAGACAACTGATGGTTGCAAGGCAAGTTTATTCAAAGAGCATGAATGTATATATAGGTTTAGTACGGAACGAATATTAGACAATAAATCAGTAAACCTTGTATTTCCACATAATTCTGTCGCCACTATCTATGCGCCACTATCTATGCGCCACTATCTATGCGTCAGCATGCCTTATGGGCCATTCTTTGGAGATACAGACTTCCCCCTCAGGGCAGCACGTCCTTCTTCTGGGGAACAACCAGGGGCTCTTAGATCCAGAGCAGGCACCTGGAACGAAACTGGCCGCAAGCCATTATCCTTTTTTACGCTCAATACCGCAGCGTCAGGAGTGCATACCAAGAAAGAGACAAGCAGTTCTCCTGAAAGCAGAAAGCTGAATAAGCTTACAGCTTGGGGGCCACCACACTCTGATACCAAAACCATACAAAGGTGTCACAAAGAAAGAAAACTATAGGCCAATATCACTGATGAACATAGATGCACAAATCCTCAACAAAATACGAACAAACAGAACCCTACAGTGCATTAAAAGGATCATACACTATGATCAAGTGGGGTTTATCCCAGGAATGCAAGGCTTCTTCAATATATGCAAATCAATCAACGTGATACACCATATTAAAGAATTGAAGGAGAAAAACCATATGATCATCTCAATAGACGCAAAGAAAGCTTTCGACAAAGTTCAACACTCATTTTTCATAAAAACCCTCCAGAAAGTAGGCATAGAGGGAACTTTCCTCAACATAATACAGGCCATATATGACAAACCCACAGCAAACATTGTGCTCAATGGTGACAAAATGAAACCGTTTCCACTAAGATCAGGAACAAGACAAGGTTGCCCACTCTCACCACTATTATTCAACATAGTTTTGGAAGTTTTAGCCACAGTGATCAGAGAAGAAAAAAAATAAAAGGAATCCAAATTGGAAAAGAACAAGTAACGCTGTCACTGCTTGCAGAAGACATGATACTATACATAGAGAATCCTAAAGATGCTACCAGAAAACTACTACAGCTAATCAATGAATTTGGTAAAGTAGGAGGATACAAAATTAATGCACAGAAATGTCTTGCATTCCTATACACTAATCATGAAAAATCTGAACGTGAAATTAAGAAAACACTCCCATTTACCATTGCAACCAAAAGAATAAACTATCTAGGAATAAACCTACCTAAGGAGAAAAAAGCCCCATATGCAGAAAATGATGACACTGATGAAAGAAATTAAAGATGATACAAATAGATGGAGAGATATACCACGTTCTTGGATTGGAAGAATCAACACTGTTAGAATGACTCTACTATCCAAAACAATCTACTGATTCAATGCAATCCCTATAAACCTACCACTGGCACTTTTCACAGAACTAGAACAGTAATTTCACAGTTTTTATGCAAACCAAAAGATCCCGAAATAGCCAAAGCAACCTTGAGGAAGCATAACGGAGCTGGAGGAATCAGGCTCCCTGACTTCAGACGATACTACAAAGCTTCATTAATGATGACAGTATGGTACTGGCACAGAAACAGAAATATAGATCAATGGAACAGGATAGAAAGCCCAGAGGTAAACCCACACACATATCATAAACTCATCATTGATAACGGAGGCAAGGATATACAATGGAGAAAAGACAGCCTCTTCAATAAGTCTTGTTGGGAAAACTGGACAGCTACATGTAAAACAATGAAATTAGAACACTCCCTAACAGCATACACAAAAGTAAACTCAAAATGGATTAAAGACCTAAATGTAAAGCCAGATGCTATCAAACTCTTAGAGGAAAACATAGGCAGAACACTCTATGACAGAGAGACCACC